>NW_026684094.1:0-8183 GCF_030247195.1 Topomyia yanbarensis | reverse complement strand
TATTCATTTTGTTCAGTTTCTTCATTTTAATAATCCGACTACTTTTTCAGTTTTAATCATTTCATCCAAATAATTTATTTGATTCAATTTATTTCTTTATATTAATTTATAACCTTTTACCATTGTTCAATTTTTCATTTTAATCAATGCATTTAATTCTGCTCATTTTCTTCTTTTTATTCATTTTATCACTTCAGCTCCTTTTGTTTATTTGATTCGTTTGTTTTATTTGTGCATTTCATTTATTTTTTACTTTATTCATTTTGTTAATCCATTCTTTTTATTCATTTGATCCATTTCATTAATTTGATTCTTTGTATTCACTGGATGAATTAAATCAATTCGATTCATTTAATTCATTTGATTCATTTAATTAATTTGATTAATTTGATTCATGTGATTCGTGTGGTTCATTGATTCATTTGATTCGTGTGGTTCATTTGATTCATTTGATTCATTTGATTCGCTTGATTCATGTAATTCATTTGAATCATTTGATTCATTTGATTCGTGTGATTCATTTGATTCGCTTGATTCAATTAATTGATTTGATTCATTTGATTCATTTCATTCATATCTTTAATTTTATGCATTTCATGTTCAGTCATTCGTTTTATTTCATTCAATTTGTTAGTATGAGTCAATTTATTCTATTATTCTTATAACTATTTCTAAATGTAATCTTAATTTTTATGTAATAACCTAATCTAATTTGATTCGTGTATATTATAATTTTGATTTCCATTAATTTTTCTACTCATTTTATGAATTTAAAAACCTATTGTTTCATTTTTTGCTTTATTTTTTTTATTTCGGTCGTTTTGTTCATTTCTATAATTTATTAAGTTTATTCGAGATTTTATTCGTGCAAGACTAGAAACTGTTTTCATCCCACCTCTAGTTGGGTGCCTACTTCTCGTCAGTTCTGCAAACTAATCCAACAGTGAAATGTGTAAGAAATGTCTCATCTCACTGCTAGGTGGATTAAATTGTTTTTTGTCTATGATTGATCAAATCAATCAATACCGATTCAAGGTGCTTTTCAACATTTGTGTAGCGAAATACTTCTTTTCAAGGTTATTCTCTCAAATATATGTAAAAAGATACATTGCTATAACTAGCTAAAATTTTGGCCGAAGTGCGACCTACACCAACAATGCAGAATTGCTAAAAACTTTTTGAGCCTTACTGGTGCATTCAAAATTGTTAAATTATAAGAAACAATTACAAATTAATACTGTCGATGTGTACTATCATCTAGACTAAAATAATAAACCAAACATGCACACAAATTTAATTTTTCGTGAACAAATTTCAATATTCCTAAGATAATAAGATAATCTAAATTGCCTTATTTGATTAAGGGAACGAAGCTATTTAAATCTTCCCAAAAATATTTATATTTCTTATGTACCTAATAGCCATATCACCTTAGAGTATTATCGCAAAGTATCAAAGTTTAACTCCGAATATTTTCGAAGATAAATATAGTAAACCGGTTTGCACGGAGTTGCATAGGGTCAAGACGTAAAATTTAACGGGTGTTTAAAGATTTTGAAATCAGTGTAAATGATTGCAAGAGAAACTGATTAACTCGAGTAAACACTTTGTTGTAGAAGTTTAACTACACTACTGCATTAACCACCGAAATTATTAAACAAAAATTAAAAAATAAATCTACTTATTGTTAAAAATCGGGTGTTTTGTTGTTACAATGCTTAATTTTGAACATTTTTTAACTTTTTATGGCTCATGCATTTAATGGTCCGTGCATGTCTGCTAACTAGTGGTGCTTCAGATGATTTCACAGTCAAAATCTTCCGACGAGAGGAATTTTTGGAACTGTCATTTTGTATTATTCCCAGATCAAAACTATATCAAAATATACGCAAGAAACAAAAACGTGTGGTTGTTCAAAAAAAATCGTGGGTTCTGGATTGAGTGGTCGCTTAACGAGTAATTACCTCAATAGTGTACTAGTTCTAAAGTTTCTGCATAAATACTGAATAGACCGATATTTTGAATACAACTCTCTTTAAATCCCATTCATAATTAGTAATACGAGAATAACAAAAAATAAAAGTCTACGTAGACTTTTTCAAAGACCCCGCCTACCCCTCGTAGACAAACGTAGACTTTTGCCAGACCCCGCCGTCCCCCCTATGAGTCTACGTGGTTTATGAACGGCCCCTTTCTGAGTAATTTGTAATTTATTTATCAGGAGAACGAAAACTTGTCAGTTACATAAACTTTGTATCAAGTCAAGGAAAAATGGACATTTTAATTATTACTTTTCAGAAAAGTTGAGTCAAGGAATAACTTTCTCCCTGTTTGCTCAGTACTTCCAATTTTCTCTGTACTGGAACAAAGACAATTTTTACATGAAGTTCAAAATATTTTCATACTTACGCTACACAGCCTGTTGATTTCGAAAAGAGGCATTTCCGCATTATTCCGCACACAGAACAGAATCCACGATAACCGCGCTACCGGATCTCTCGGGAACTTCAATTCTGGATAATATGTTTGATTTCGTCTGCCAAATAATGCCTGCATTTCATAATTACAGACGGATGTTATAGAAAGAAAGCGGTATCTCGAGAAAACAAAAAAAAATCAACACAGTTAACCCTTAAATGCGCAATGTTGTTTTAAAACAACATTGCGAAAACCATCTCAAAATTATCATAGTAACGTATTAAAGCTGTGAGACAATTTACCGCCGTGAATTCCCCCCTACAGTAAGTTGACCCACCAAGCGAAGACACCAACCACCAAGCGGAGAAAAATACCCACGACAATGCGCCACCTAGCGGTGAACACTGCAACCACCGCGGAAATGCCCCCTACACCTAAGGATGGTATGCACTAAAATTTTAATATAATTGTATTTAATAATTATAGAAATAAAATGTAATTAAAACAAATGACGTAATCCGAATACTCCAATAATGTACAAGAGATGCAAAGTCCCAGATAGCAGGCTGAACCGAGTAATAAACAGTTTTTTAAATAGATTTTGAAGTACATTTTATATGTTGGTGATGTAAAGTTATGGTAGGAAGTGGGTGAGCACTACAACCACCGCGGAAATGCCCCCTAGATCTAAAGATGGCTTGCAGTAAAATATTAATAGAGTTGTATGTATTTAATAATTATTGAACAATCTTAACAAAATACACCTAGGGATGGTTTGCAATAAAGTTTTAATAGATTTGTATGTATTTAATGATTATTGTTCAATCTGAACAAAATAAAATTTTAAACGAATGACATCATCCGAATACTCCAATAATGTATAGGAGATGCAAAGTCCCAGACAGCAGACTGAACAGAGTAATTGTTTTTTTATAAATATATTTTGCAGTACATTTCACATGTCAGTGATGAAAGGGAAAGCCTCTTAGATTAGCAAAGTATTTCGGATAATTATTGGCACTCTGATGTTATGATGCTGTCTGTGCCATCTACTTGGGAGTTACAATCGTTCTGGCTTTTAAGTTATTGTAGAAAGGTATGTGTCGTAATCTAGTTCTACGATGCCAGGAAAATGTTAAGAGATTTCTATTATGAATGAAGGAAAGAAGAATACACTAAATTTGAACGTTAATAGCTTTAAAAAGACCGTCCCTAAGGAGATAAGCATTTATCATTGCAATGTAATGTAATATCTATTCCAGTGAAAATTGGCTACTACGTGGTTTCGGAAGAAGTAAGTCGAGCTAGAAACTCATAGGATTGATTGAGTAGGACATCATACAGCCAAGTGCCAACAAGCGGTCTGAGCCAAGTTATAAGCTCATAGGTTTGATTGAGTAGGACATCATACAGCCTTGTGATATTTTCATAAATTTTTAAATTTGAAAAAAAATTGTTCTAGGGTCGGAGATGAGACCCTCTGGAATCAGGTCATACCTATTTCGGGGACCTTTAGCTACAACGTGGCCAAATATCAAGTGCAAACAAGCGGTCTGAGCCAAGTTATAAGCTCATAGGTTTGATTGAGTAGGACATCATACAGCCTTGTGATATTTTCATAAATTTTTAAATTTGAAAAAAAATTGTTCTAGGGTCGGAGATGAGACCCTCTGGAATCAGGTCATACCTATTTCGGGGACCTTTAGCTACAACGTGGCCAAATATCAAGTGCAAACAAGCGGTCTGAGCCAAGTTATAAGCTCATAGGTTTGATTGAGTAGGACATCATACAGCCTTGTGATATTTTCATAAATTTTTAAATTTGAAAAAAATTGTTCTAGGGTCGGAGATGAGACCCTCTGGAATCAGATCATACCTGTTCCGGGGACCTTTAGCTACAACGTGGCCAAATATCAAGTGCCAACAAGCGGTCTGAGCCAAGTTATAAGCTCATAGGTTTGATTGAGTAGGACATCATACAGCCTTGTGATATTTTCATAATTTTTTAAATTTGAAAAAAATTGTTCTAGGGTCGGAGATGAGACCCTCTGGAATCAGGTCATACCTGTTCCGGAGACCTTTAGCTACAACGTGGCCAAATATTAAGTGCCAACAATCGGTCTGAGCCAAGTTATAAGCTCATAGGTTATCATACAGCCTTGTGATATTTTCATAAATTTTTAAATTTGAAAAAAATTGTTCTAGGGTCGGAGATAAGACCCTCTGGAATCAGGTCATACCTGTTCCGGGGACCTTTAGCTACAACGTCCCCAAATATCAAGTGCCAACAAGCGGTCTGAGCCAAGTTATAAGCTCATAAGTTTGATTGAGTAGGACATCATACAGCCTTGTGATATTTTCATAAATTTTTAAATTTGAAAAAAATTGTTCTGGGGTCGGAGATGAGACCCTCTGGAATCAGGTCATACCTGTTCCGGGGACCTTCAGCTACAACGTGGCCAAATATCAAGTGCCAACAAGCGGTCTGAGCCCAGTTATACGCTCATAGGTTTGATTGAGTAGGACATCATACAACCTTGTGATATTATCATAAATTTTAAAATTTGAAAAAAATTGTTCTAGGGTCGGAGATGAGACCCTCTGGAATCAGGTCATACCTATTCCAGAGACCTTTAGCTACAATGTGGCCAAATCTTAAGTGCCAACAAGCGGTCTGAGCCAAGTTATAAGCTCATAGGTTTGATTGAGTAGGATATCATACAGCCTTGTGATATTTTCATAAATTTTTAAATTTGAAAAAAATTGTTCTAGGGTCGGAGATAAGACCCTCTGAAATCAGGTCATACCTATTCCGGGGACCTTTAGCTACAACGTGGCCAAATATCAAGTGCCAACAAGCGGTCTGAGCCAAGTTATAAGCTCATAGGTTTGATTGAGTAGGACATCATACAGCCTTGTGATATTTTCATAAATTTTTAAATTTGAAAAAAATTGTTCTAGGGTCGGAGATGAGACCCTCTGGAATCAAGTCATACCTGTTCCGGGGACCTTCAGCTACAACGTGGCCAAATATCAAGTGCCAACAAGCGGTCTGAGCCAAGTTATAAGCTCATACGTTTGATTGAGTAGGATATCATACAGCCTTGTGATATTTTCATAAATTTTTAAATTTGAAAAAAATTGTTCTAGGGTCGGAGATGAGACCCTCTAGAATCAGGTCATACCTGTTCCGGGGACCTTTAGCTATAACGTGGCCAAATATCAAGTGCCAACAAGCGGTCTGAGCCAAGTTATAAGCTCATAGGTTTGATTGAGTAGGATATCATACAGCCTTGTGATATTTTCATAAATTTTTAAATTTGAAAAAAATTGTTCTAAGGTCGGAGATGAGACCCTCTGGAATCAAGTCATACCTATTCCGGAGACCTTTAGCTACAACGTGGCCAAATATCAAGTGCCAACAAGCGGTCTGAGCCAAGTTATAAGCTCATAGGTTTGATTGAGTAGGACATCATACAGCCTTGTGATATTTTCATAAATTTTTAAATTTGAAAAAAATTGTTCTAAGGTCGGAGATGAGACCCTCTGGAATCAAGTCATACCTGTTCCGGGGACCTTTAGCTACAACGTGGCCAAATATCAAGTGCCAACAAGCGGTCTGAGCCAAGTTATAAGCTCATACGTTTGATTGAGTAGGATATCATACAGCCTTGTGATATTTTCATAAATTTTTAAATTTGAAAAAAATTGTTCTAGTGTCGGAGATGAGACCCTCTGAAATTACGTCATGCCTGTTCCGGGGACCTTTAGCTACAACGTGGCCAAATATCAAGTGCCAACAAGCGGTCTGAGCCAAGTTATAAGCTCATACGTTTGATTGAGTAGGATATCATACAGCCTTGTGATATTTTCATAAATTTTTAAATTTGAAAGAAATTGTTCTAGGGTCGGAGATGAGACCCTCTGGAATCAGGTCATACCTGTTCCGGGGACCTTTAGCTACAACGTGGCCAAATATCAAGTGCCAACAAGCGGTCTGAGCCAAGTTATAAGCTCATATGTTTGATTGAGTAGGACATCATACAGCCTTGTGATATTTTCATAATTTTTTAAATTTGAAAAAAATTGTTCTAGGGTCGGAGATGAGACCCTCTGGAATCAGGTCATACCTATTCCGGGGACCTTTAGCACAAATCCCCGACTATGTACGGGGAACGTGCCATTTGAGCCAATATATTCTGATTCTTGACCTTTAGCTACAACGTGGCCAAATATCAAGTGCCAACAAGCGGTCTGAGCCAAGTTATAAGCTCATAGGTTTGATTGAGTAGGACATCATACAGCCTTGTGATATTTTCATAAATTTTTAAATTTGAAAAAAATTGTTCTGGGGTCGGAGATGAGACCCTCTGGAGTCAGGTCATACCTGTTCCGGGGACCTTTTAGCTACAACGTGGCCAAATATCAAGTGCCAACAAGCGGTCTGAGCCCAGTTATACGCTCATAGGTTTGATTGAGTAGGACATCATACAACCTTGTGATATTTTCATAAATTTTTAAATTTGAAAAAAATTGTTCTAGGGTCGGAGATGAGACCCTCTGGAATCAGGTCATACCTGTTCCGGGGACCTTTAGCTACAACGTGGCCAAATATCAAGTGCCAACAAGCGGTCTGAGCCAAGTTATAAGCTCATAGGTTTGATTGAGTAGGATATCATACAGCCTTGTGATATTTTCATAAATTTTTAAATTTGAAAAAAATTGTTCTAGGGTCGGAGATGAGACCCTCTGGAATCAGGTCATACCTATTCCGGGGACCTTTAGCTACAACGTGGCCAAATATCAAGTGCCAACAAGCGGTCTGAGCCAAGTTATAAGCTCATAGGTTTGATTGAGTAGGACATCATATAACCTTGTGATATTTTCATAAATTTTTAAATTTGAAAAAAATTGTTCTAGGGTCGGAGATGAGACCCTCTGGAATCAGGTCATACCTATTTCGGGGACCTTTAGCTACAACGTGGCCAAATATCAAGTGCAAACAAGCGGTCTGAGCCAAGTTATAAGCTCATAGGTTTGATTGAGTAGGACATCATACAGCCTTGTGATATTTTCATAAATTTTTAAATTTGAAAAAAATGTCCTAGGGTCGGAGATGAGACCCTCTGGAATCAGATCATACCTGTTCCGGGGACCTTTAGCTACAACGTGGCCAAATATCAAGTGCCAACAAGCGGTCTGAGCCAAGTTATAAGCTCATAGGTTTGATTGAGTAGGACATCATACAGCCTTGTGATATTTTCATAATTTTTTAAATTTGAAAAAAATTGTTCTAGGGTCGGAGATGAGACCCTCTGGAATCAGGTCATACCTGTTCCGGAGACCTTTAGCTACAACGTGGCCAAATATCAAGTGCCAACAATCGGTCTGAGCCAAGTTATAAGCTCATAGGTTATCATACAGCCTTGTGATATTTTCATAAATTTTTAAATTTGAAAAAAATTGTTCTAGGGTCGGAGATAAGACCCTCTGGAATCAGGTCATACCTGTTCCGGGGACCTTTAGCTACAACGTCCCCAAATATCAAGTGCCAACAAGCGGTCTGAGCCAAGTTATAAGCTCATAAGTTTGATTGAGTAGGACATCATACAGCCTTGTGATATTTTCATAAATTTTTAAATTTGAAAAAAATTGTTCTGGGGTCGGAGATGAGACCCTCTGGAATCAGGTCATACCTGTTCCGGGGACCTTCAGCTACAACGTGGCCAAATATCAAGTGCCAACAAGCGGTCTGAGCCCAGTTA
>NW_026684093.1:0-8261 GCF_030247195.1 Topomyia yanbarensis | reverse complement strand
TTATAGTTTCATCAGTTTATAGGCTTTCGTTAACAAAAAAAAACATTGTTTTTAAGACATTGTAATTTCATTTTTTTAATTTTTTTTTGACAATGTATTTGTATTTTTAATATTTTTTTGCTTTTATTTTTGAAAAATTTCAACAACAACACAGAACAGTTTTTCTGAAATTGTAATTTCAGTTTTTTTATTTTTTTTTTGACAATGTATTTGCATTTTTAACATTTTTTTGCTTTTATTTTTGAAAAATTTCAACAACAAAAAATTTACACACAAAAAACAACCAAATACAAAAAAACCAAAAACACACAAAACACACAGAACAATTAATTCCCTAGAACTCGCTATCATATAGTTTTGCTGCACAAATGCCGATTTTCGAACAATATATACCACCCATGATCGCACAGTTGTCCCGTTTTCTATGGGATTTCCTATCTTTATGGTACAGATATGCGATCATGGGCAGTATATTATAAGTAGTGCATTCAAGATCTCATACACCCTTTTTAAATATTACTCTCGAATAAAAATTATTTTATGTTTATGTTTATGTTTATGTTTATGTTTATGTTTATGTTTATGTTTATGTTTATGTTTATGTTTATGTTTATGTTTATGTTTATGTTTATGTTTATGTTTATGTTTATGTTTATGTTTATGTTTATGTTTATGTTTATGTTTATGTTTATGTTTATGTTTATGTTTATGTTTATGTTTATGTTTATGTTTATGTTTATGTTTATGTTTATGTTTATGTTTATGTTTATGTTTATGTTTATGTTTATGTTTATGTTTATGTTTATGTTTATGTTTATGTTTATGTTTATGTTTATGTTTATGTTTATGTTTATGTTTATGTTTATGTTTATGTTTATGTTTATGTTTATGTTTATGTTTATGTTTATGTTTATGTTTATGTTTATGTTTATGTTTATGTTTATGTTTATGTTTATGTTTATGTTTATGTTTATGTTTATGTTTATGTTTATGTTTATGTTTATGTTTATGTTTATGTTTATGTTTATGTTTATGTTTATGTTTATGTTTATGTTTATGTTTATGTTTATGTTTATGTTTATGTTTATGTTTATGTTTATGTTTATGTTTATGTTTATGTTTATGTTTATGTTTATGTTTATGTTTATGTTTATGTTTATGTTTATGTTTATGTTTATGTTTATGTTTATGTTTATGTTTATGTTTATGTTTATGTTTATGTTTATGTTTATGTTTATGTTTATGTTTATGTTTATGTTTATGTTTATGTTTATGTTTATGTTTATGTTTATGTTTATGTTTATGTTTATGTTTATGTTTATGTTTATGTTTATGTTTATGTTTATGTTTATGTTTATGTTTATGTTTATGTTTATGTTATGTTTATGTTTATGTTTATGTTTATGTTTATGTTTATGTTTATGTTTATGTTTATGTTTATGTTTATGTTTATGTTTATGTTTATGTTTATGTTTATGTTTATGTTTATGTTTATGTTTATGTTTATGTTTATGTTTATGTTTATGTTTATGTTTATGTTTATGTTTATGTTTATGTTTATGTTTATGTTTATGTTTATGTTTATGTTTATGTTTATGTTTATGTTTATGTTTATGTTTATGTTTATGTTTATGTTTATGTTTATGTTTATGTTTATGTTTATGTTTATGTTTATGTTTATGTTTATGTTTATGTTTATGTTTATGTTTATGTTTATGTTTATGTTTATGTTTATGTTTATGTTTATGTTTATGTTTATGTTTATGTTTATGTTTATGTTTATGTTTATGTTTATGTTTATGTTTATGTTTATGTTTATGTTTATGTTTTATGTTTATGTTTATGTTTATGTTTATGTTTATGTTTATGTTTATGTTTATGTTTATGTTTATGTTTATGTTTATGTTTATGTTTATGTTTATGTTTATGTTTATGTTTATGTTTATGTTTATGTTTATGTTATGTTTATGTTTATGTTTATGTTTATGTTTATGTTTATGTTTATGTTTATGTTTATGTTTATGTTTATGTTTATGTTTATGTTTATGTTTATGTTTATGTTTATGTTTATGTTTATGTTTATGTTTATGTTTATGTTTATGTTTATGTTTATGTTTATGTTTATGTTTATGTTTATGTTTATGTTTATGTTTATGTTATGTTTATGTTTATGTTTATGTTTATGTTTATGTTTATGTTTATGTTTATGTTATGTTTATGTTTATGTTTATGTTTATGTTTATGTTTATGTTTATGTTTATGTTTATGTTTATGTTTATGTTTATGTTTATGTTTATGTTTATGTTTATGTTTATGTTTATGTTTATGTTTATGTTTATGTTTATGTTTATGTTTATGTTTATGTTTATGTTTATGTTTATGTTTATGTTTATGTTTATGTTTATGTTTATGTTTATGTTTATGTTATGTTTATGTTTATGTTTATGTTTATGTTTATGTTTATGTTTATGTTTATGTTTATGTTTATGTTTATGTTTATGTTTATGTTTATGTTTATGTTTATGTTTATGTTTATGTTTATGTTTATGTTTATGTTTATGTTTATGTTTATGTTTATGTTTATGTTTATGTTTATGTTTATGTTTATGTTTATGTTTATGTTTATGTTTATGTTTATGTTTATGTTTATGTTTATGTTTATGTTTATGTTTATGTTTATGTTTATGTTTATGTTTATGTTTATGTTTATGTTTATGTTTATGTTTATGTTTATGTTTATGTTTATGTTTATGTTTATGTTTATGTTTATGTTTATGTTTATGTTTATGTTTATGTTTATGTTTATGTTTATGTTTATGTTTATGTTTATGTTTATGTTATGTTTATGTTTATGTTTATGTTATGTTTATGTTTATGTTTATGTTTATGTTTATGTTTATGTTTATGTTTATGTTTATGTTTATGTTTATGTTTATGTTTATGTTTATGTTTATGTTTATGTTTATGTTTATGTTTATGTTTATGTTTATGTTTATGTTTATGTTTATGTTTATGTTTATGTTATGTTTATGTTTATGTTTATGTTTATGTTTATGTTTATGTTTATGTTTATGTTTATGTTTATGTTTATGTTTATGTTTATGTTTATGTTTATGTTTATGTTATGTTTATGTTTATGTTTATGTTTATGTTTATGTTTATGTTTATGTTTATGTTTATGTTTATGTTTATGTTTATGTTTATGTTTATGTTTATGTTTATGTTTATGTTTATGTTTATGTTTATGTTTATGTTTATGTTTATGTTTATGTTTTATGTTTATGTTTATGTTTATGTTTATGTTTATGTTTATGTTTATGTTTATGTTTATGTTTATGTTTATGTTTATGTTTATGTTTATGTTTATGTTTATGTTTATGTTTATGTTTATGTTTATGTTTATGTTTATGTTTATGTTTATGTTTATGTTTATGTTTATGTTTATGTTTATGTTTATGTTTATGTTTATGTTTATGTTTATGTTTATGTTTATGTTTATGTTTATGTTTATGTTTATGTTTATGTTTATGTTTATGTTTATGTTTATGTTTATGTTTATGTTTATGTTTATGTTTATGTTTATGTTTATGTTTGTTTATGTTTATGTTTATGTTTATGTTTATGTTTATGTTTATGTTTATGTTTATGTTTATGTTTATGTTTATGTTTATGTTTATGTTTAT
Source organism: Topomyia yanbarensis (assembly GCF_030247195.1). NCBI lineage: Eukaryota > Metazoa > Arthropoda > Insecta > Diptera > Culicidae > Topomyia > Topomyia yanbarensis. The sequence continues at coordinate 4,578 of NW_026684093.1, read as the reverse complement.
GTTTATGTTTATGTTTATGTTTATGTTTATGTTTATGTTTATGTTATGTTTATGTTTATGTTTATGTTTATGTTTATGTTTATGTTTATGTTTATGTTTATGTTTATGTTTATGTTTATGTTTATGTTATGTTTATGTTTATGTTTATGTTTATGTTTATGTTTATGTTTATGTTTATGTTATGTTTATGTTTATGTTTATGTTTATGTTTATGTTTATGTTTATGTTTATGTTTATGTTTATGTTTATGTTTATGTTTATGTTTATGTTTATGTTTATGTTTATGTTTATGTTTATGTTTATGTTTATGTTTATGTTTATGTTTATGTTTATGTTTATGTTTATGTTTATGTTTATGTTTATGTTTATGTTTATGTTTATGTTTATGTTTATGTTTATGTTTATGTTTATGTTTATGTTTATGTTTATGTTTATGTTTATGTTTATGTTTATGTTTATGTTTATGTTTATGTTTATGTTTATGTTTATGTTTATGTTTATGTTTATGTTTATGTTTATGTTTATGTTTATGTTTATGTTTATGTTTATGTTTATGTTTATGTTTATGTTTATGTTTATGTTTATGTTTATGTTTATGTTTATGTTTATGTTTATGTTTATGTTTATGTTTATGTTTATGTTTATGTTATGTTTATGTTTATGTTTATGTTTATGTTTATGTTTATGTTTATGTTATGTTTATGTTTATGTTTATGTTTATGTTTATGTTTATGTTTATGTTTATGTTTATGTTTATGTTTATGTTTATGTTTATGTTTATGTTTATGTTTATGTTTATGTTTATGTTTATGTTTATGTTTATGTTTATGTTTATGTTTATGTTTATGTTTATGTTTATGTTTATGTTTATGTTTATGTTTATGTTTATGTTTATGTTTATGTTTATGTTTATGTTATGTTTATGTTTATGTTTATGTTTATGTTTATGTTTATGTTTATGTTTATGTTTATGTTTATGTTTATGTTTATGTTTATGTTTATGTTTATGTTTATGTTTATGTTTATGTTTATGTTTATGTTTATGTTTATGTTTATGTTTATGTTTATGTTTATGTTTATGTTTATGTTTATGTTTATGTTTATGTTTATGTTTATGTTTATGTTTATGTTTATGTTTATGTTTATGTTTATGTTTATGTTTATGTTTATGTTTATGTTTATGTTTATGTTTATGTTTATGTTTATGTTTATGTTTATGTTTATGTTTATGTTTATGTTTATGTTTATGTTTATGTTTATGTTTATGTTTATGTTTATGTTTATGTTTATGTTTATGTTTATGTTTATGTTTATGTTTATGTTTATGTTTATGTTTATGTTTATGTTTATGTTTATGTTTATGTTTATGTTTATGTTTATGTTTATGTTTATGTTATGTTTATGTTTATGTTTATGTTTATGTTTATGTTTATGTTTATGTTTATGTTTATGTTTATGTTTATGTTTATGTTTATGTTTATGTTTATGTTTATGTTTATGTTTATGTTTATGTTTATGTTTATGTTTATGTTTATGTTATGTTATGTTTATGTTTATGTTTATGTTTATGTTTATGTTTATGTTTATGTTTATGTTTATGTTTATGTTTATGTTTATGTTTATGTTTATGTTTATGTTTATGTTTATGTTTATGTTTATGTTTATGTTTATGTTTATGTTTATGTTTATGTTTATGTTTATGTTTATGTTTATGTTTATGTTTATGTTTATGTTTATGTTTATGTTTATGTTTATGTTTATGTTTATGTTTATGTTTATGTTTATGTTTATGTTTATGTTTATGTTTATGTTTATGTTTATGTTTATGTTTATGTTTATGTTTATGTTTATGTTTATGTTTATGTTTATGTTTATGTTATGTTTATGTTTATGTTTATGTTTATGTTTATGTTTATGTTTATGTTTATGTTTATGTTTATGTTTATGTTTATGTTTATGTTTATGTTTATGTTTATGTTTATGTTTATGTTTATGTTTATGTTTATGTTTATGTTATGTTTATGTTTATGTTTATGTTTATGTTTATGTTTATGTTTATGTTTATGTTTATGTTTATGTTTATGTTTATGTTTATGTTTATGTTTATGTTTATGTTTATGTTTATGTTTATGTTTATGTTTATGTTTATGTTTATGTTTATGTTTATGTTTATGTTATGTTTATGTTTATGTTTATGTTTATGTTTATGTTTATGTTTATGTTTATGTTTATGTTTATGTTTATGTTTATGTTTATGTTTATGTTTATGTTTATGTTTATGTTTATGTTTATGTTTATGTTTATGTTTATGTTTATGTTTATGTTTATGTTTATGTTTATGTTTATGTTTAGTTATGTTTATGTTTATGTTTATGTTTATGTTTATGTTTATGTTTATGTTTATGTTTATGTTTATGTTTATGTTTATGTTTATGTTTATGTTTATGTTTATGTTTATGTTTATGTTTATGTTTATGTTTATGTTTATGTTTATGTTTATGTTTATGTTTATGTTTATGTTTATGTTTATGTTTATGTTTATGTTTATGTTTATGTTTATGTTTATGTTTATGTTTATGTTTATGTTTATGTTTATGTTTATGTTTATGTTTATGTTTATGTTTATGTTTATGTTATGTTTATGTTTATGTTTATGTTTATGTTTATGTTTATGTTATGTTTATGTTTATGTTTATGTTTATGTTTATGTTTATGTTTATGTTTATGTTTATGTTTATGTTTATGTTTATGTTTATGTTTATGTTTATGTTTATGTTTATGTTTATGTTTATGTTTATGTTTATGTTTATGTTTATGTTTATGTTTATGTTTATGTTTATGTTTATGTTTATGTTTATGTTTATGTTTATGTTTATGTTTATGTTTATGTTTATGTTTATGTTTATGTTTATGTTTATGTTTATGTTTATGTTTATGTTTATGTTTATGTTTATGTTTATGTTTATGTTTATGTTTATGTTTATGTTTATGTTTATGTTTATGTTTATGTTTATGTTTATGTTTATGTTTATGTTTATGTTTATGTTTATGTTTATGTTTATGTTTATGTTATGTTTATGTTTATGTTTATGTTTATGTTTATGTTTATGTTTATGTTTATGTTTATGTTTATGTTTATGTTATGTTTATGTTTATGTTTATGTTTATGTTTATGTTTATGTTTATGTTTATGTTTATGTTTATGTTTATGTTTATGTTTATGTTTATGTTTATGTTTATGTTTATGTTTATGTTTATGTTTATGTTTATGTTTATGTTTATGTTTATGTTTATGTTTATGTTTATGTTTATGTTTATGTTTATGTTTATGTTTATGTTTATGTTTATGTTTATGTTTATGTTTATGTTTATGTTTATGTTTATGTTTATGTTTATGTTTATGTTTATGTTTATGTTTATGTTTATGTTTATGTTTATGTTTATGTTTATGTTTATGTTTATGTTTATGTTTATGTTTATGTTTATGTTTATGTTTATGTTTATGTTTATGTTTATGTTTATGTTTATGTTTATGTTTATGTTTATGTTTATGTTTATGTTTATGTTTATGTTTATGTTTATGTTTATGTTTATGTTTATGTTTATGTTTATGTTTATGTTTATGTTTATGTTTATGTTTATGTTTATGTTTATGTTTATGTTTATGTTTATGTTTATGTTTATGTTTATGTTTATGTTTATGTTATGTTTATGTTTATGTTTATGTTTATGTTTATGTTTATGTTTATGTTTATGTTTATGTTTATGTTTATGTTTATGTTTATGTATGTTATGTTTATGTTTATGTTTATGTTTATGTTTATGTTTATGTTTATGTTTATGTTTATGTTTATGTTTATGTTTATGTTTATGTTTATGTTTATGTTTATGTTTATGTTTATGTTTATGTTTATGTTTATGTTTATGTTTATGTTTATGTTTATGTTTATGTTTTTATGTTTATGTTTATGTTTATGTTTATGTTTATGTTTATGTTTATGTTATGTTTATGTTTATGTTTATGTTTATGTTTATGTTTATGTTTATGTTTATGTTTATGTTTATGTTTATGTTTATGTTTATGTTTATGTTTATGTTTATGTTTATGTTTATGTTTATGTTATGTTATGTTTATGTTTATGTTTATGTTTATGTTTATGTTTATGTTTATGTTTATGTTTATGTTTATGTTTATGTTTATGTTTATGTTTATGTTTATGTTTATGTTTATGTTTATGTTTATGTTTATGTTTATGTTTATGTTTATGTTTATGTTTATGTTTATGTTTATGTTTATGTTTATGTTTATGTTTATGTTTATGTTTATGTTTATGTTTATGTTTATGTTTATGTTTATGTTTATGTTTATGTTTATGTTTATGTTTATGTTTATGTTTATGTTTATGTTTATGTTTATGTTTATGTTTATGTTTATGTTTATGTTTATGTTTATGTTTATGTTTTATGTTTATGTTTATGTTTATGTTTATGTTTATGTTTATGTTTATGTTTATGTTTATGTTTATGTTTATGTTTATGTTTATGTTTATGTTTATGTTTATGTTTATGTTTATGTTT
>NW_026684092.1:0-8313 GCF_030247195.1 Topomyia yanbarensis | reverse complement strand
GTAACACGAACCGTATGTGTGTAAATCCAAAGAAGTGCTCGGTGATATCGTTCTCACGAAAAAAAAGACCCGGTTTGTTTTAACTACCGTCTACTGGATACTGAAATCGAACGCGTTAGTCAGGTGAAGGATCTAGGAGTGATACTAGATTCGCAACTCACGTTTAAACAACATGTCTCATATACAGTTAGCAAAACATCTCGAATGCTGGGATGCATCTTCAGGATTGCGAAAAATTTTACGGACATTTATTGTCTCAAATCGCTGTACTGTTATTTGTCGCGGTCAATCCTGGAGTACTGTTGCGAAGTTTGGAGCCCAAACTATAACAACGGTGTTGACAGAATTGAGTCCGTGCAACGACGCTTTTAACGTTTTGCGCTTAGTAGGTTGCCGTGGAGAGATCCCATCCGTCTGCCAAGTTACGAAAACCGGTGCCAGCTGATTAGTTTGGAACACCTGCTTGTTCGAAGGAATACAGTAAGGGCTTTGTTCGTTGCTGATACTTTGCGAGGTCATCTGGATTGCCCAGCCATCTTGGAACAAATTAATATAAATGTCGCACCTCGAACAACGCGTAACAACCTTATGCTCAGATTGCCATTTCGACGCACTAATTATAGTACGCACGGAGCCATTACTGGTCTACAACGGATCTTCAACTGAGTCGCATCAGCTTTCGACTTTAATTTATCTCGCCCAACTCTGCGTCTACGATTTTCCAGAACCTTTAACGAACCCGTTATTTTCGGCTGATTCCTTCATTGCTGTTTTTTATATATTTTTTTCCCTGTATTGTTATCATTTTTACTGTATTAATTTTTTATTAAATTTCTAACGATTTGACTGTTAGCCATAAGTTTAGCATTAAGATATCATTGGGGCTTTGGATTGCCTGTTGGTGTATATATGACAAATACAAATACAAATACAAATATAAATACAAATACAAATACAAATACAAATACAAATACAAATACAAATACAAATACAAATACAAATACAAATACAAATACAAATACAAATACAAATACAAATACAAATACAAATACAAATACAAATACAAATACAAATACAAATACAAATACAAATACAAATACAAATACAAATACAAATACAAATACAAATACAAATACAAATACAAATACAAATACAAATACAAATACAAATACAAATACAAATACAAATACAAATACAAATACAAATACAAATACAAATACAAATACAAATACAAATACAAATACAAATACAAATACAAATACAAATACAAATACAAATACAAATACAAATACAAATACAAATACAAATACAAATACAAATACAAATACAAATACAAATACAAATACAAATACAAATACAAATACAAATACAAATACAAATACAAATACAAATACAAATACAAATACAAATACAAATACAAATACAAATACAAATACAAATACAAATACAAATACAAATACAAATACAAATACAAATACAAATACAAATACAAATACAAATACAAATACAAATACAAATACAAATACAAATACAAATACAAATACAAATACAAATACAAATACAAATACAAATACAAATACAAATACAAATACAAATACAAATACAAATACAAATACAAATACAAATACAAATACAAATACAAATACAAATACAAATACAAATACAAATACAAATACAAATACAAATACAAATACAAATACAAATACAAATACAAATACAAATACAAATACAAATACAAATACAAATACAAATACAAATACAAATACAAATACAAATACAAATACAAATACAAATACAAATACAAATACAAATACAAATACAAATACAAATACAAATACAAATACAAATACAAATACAAATACAAATACAAATACAAATACAAATACAAATACAAATACAAATACAAATACAAATACAAATACAAATACAAATACAAATACAAATACAAATACAAATACAAATACAAATACAAATACAAATACAAATACAAATACAAATACAAATACAAATACAAATACAAATACAAATACAAATACAAATACAAATACAAATACAAATACAAATACAAATACAAATACAAATACAAATACAAATACAAATACAAATACAAATACAAATACAAATACAAATACAAATACAAATACAAATACAAATACAAATACAAATACAAATACAAATACAAATACAAATACAAATACAAATACAAATACAAATACAAATACAAATACAAATACAAATACAAATACAAATACAAATACAAATACAAATACAAATACAAATACAAATACAAATACAAATACAAATACAAATACAAATACAAATACAAATACAAATACAAATACAAATACAAATACAAATACAAATACAAATACAAATACAAATACAAATACAAATACAAATACAAATACAAATACAAATACAAATACAAATACAAATACAAATACAAATACAAATACAAATACAAATACAAATACAAATACAAATACAAATACAAATACAAATACAAATACAAATACAAATACAAATACAAATACAAATACAAATACAAATACAAATACAAATACAAATACAAATACAAATACAAATACAAATACAAATACAAATACAAATACAAATACAAATACAAATACAAATACAAATACAAATACAAATACAAATACAAATACAAATACAAATACAAATACAAATACAAATACAAATACAAATACAAATACAAATACAAATACAAATACAAATACAAATACAAATACAAATACAAATACAAATACAAATACAAATACAAATACAAATACAAATACAAATACAAATACAAATACAAATACAAATACAAATACAAATACAAATACAAATACAAATACAAATACAAATACAAATACAAATACAAATACAAATACAAATACAAATACAAATACAAATACAAATACAAATACAAATACAAATACAAATACAAATACAAATACAAATACAAATACAAATACAAATACAAATACAAATACAAATACAAATACAAATACAAATACAAATACAAATACAAATACAAATACAAATACAAATACAAATACAAATACAAATACAAATACAAATACAAATACAAATACAAATACAAATACAAATACAAATACAAATACAAATACAAATACAAATACAAATACAAATACAAATACAAATACAAATACAAATACAAATACAAATACAAATACAAATACAAATACAAATACAAATACAAATACAAATACAAATACAAATACAAATACAAATACAAATACAAATACAAATACAAATACAAATACAAATACAAATACAAATACAAATACAAATACAAATACAAATACAAATACAAATACAAATACAAATACAAATACAAATACAAATACAAATACAAATACAAATACAAATACAAATACAAATACAAATACAAATACAAATACAAATACAAATACAAATACAAATACAAATACAAATACAAATACAAATACAAATACAAATACAAATACAAATACAAATACAAATACAAATACAAATACAAATACAAATACAAATACAAATACAAATACAAATACAAATACAAATACAAATACAAATACAAATACAAATACAAATACAAATACAAATACAAATACAAATACAAATACAAATACAAATACAAATACAAATACAAATACAAATACAAATACAAATACAAATACAAATACAAATACAAATACAAATACAAATACAAATACAAATACAAATACAAATACAAATACAAATACAAATACAAATACAAATACAAATACAAATACAAATACAAATACAAATACAAATACAAATACAAATACAAATACAAATACAAATACAAATACAAATACAAATACAAATACAAATACAAATACAAATACAAATACAAATACAAATACAAATACAAATACAAATACAAATACAAATACAAATACAAATACAAATACAAATACAAATACAAATACAAATACAAATACAAATACAAATACAAATACAAATACAAATACAAATACAAATACAAATACAAATACAAATACAAATACAAATACAAATACAAATACAAATACAAATACAAATACAAATACAAATACAAATACAAATACAAATACAAATACAAATACAAATACAAATACAAATACAAATACAAATACAAATACAAATACAAATACAAATACAAATACAAATACAAATACAAATACAAATACAAATACAAATACAAATACAAATACAAATACAAATACAAATACAAATACAAATACAAATACAAATACAAATACAAATACAAATACAAATACAAATACAAATACAAATACAAATACAAATACAAATACAAATACAAATACAAATACAAATACAAATACAAATACAAATACAAATACAAATACAAATACAAATACAAATACAAATACAAATACAAATACAAATACAAATACAAATACAAATACAAATACAAATACAAATACAAATACAAATACAAATACAAATACAAATACAAATACAAATACAAATACAAATACAAATACAAATACAAATACAAATACAAATACAAATACAAATACAAATACAAATACAAATACAAATACAAATACAAATACAAATACAAATACAAATACAAATACAAATACAAATACAAATACAAATACAAATACAAATACAAATACAAATACAAATACAAATACAAATACAAATACAAATACAAATACAAATACAAATACAAATACAAATACAAATACAAATACAAATACAAATACAAATACAAATACAAATACAAATACAAATACAAATACAAATACAAATACAAATACAAATACAAATACAAATACAAATACAAATACAAATACAAATACAAATACAAATACAAATACAAATACAAATACAAATACAAATACAAATACAAATACAAATACAAATACAAATACAAATACAAATACAAATACAAATACAAATACAAATACAAATACAAATACAAATACAAATACAAATACAAATACAAATACAAATACAAATACAAATACAAATACAAATACAAATACAAATACAAATACAAATACAAATACAAATACAAATACAAATACAAATACAAATACAAATACAAATACAAATACAAATACAAATACAAATACAAATACAAATACAAATACAAATACAAATACAAATACAAATACAAATACAAATACAAATACAAATACAAATACAAATACAAATACAAATACAATACAAATACAAATACAAATACAAATACAAATACAAATACAAATACAAATACAAATACAAATACAAATACAAATACAAATACAAATACAAATACAAATACAAATACAAATACAAATACAAATACAAATACAAATACAAATACAAATACAAATACAAATACAAATACAAATACAAATACAAATACAAATACAAATACAAATACAAATACAAATACAAATACAAATACAAATACAAATACAAATACAAATACAAATACAAATACAAATACAAATACAAATACAAATACAAATACAAATACAAATACAAATACAAATACAAATACAAATACAAATACAAATACAAATACAAATACAAATACAAATACAAATACAAATACAAATACAAATACAAATACAAATACAAATACAAATACAAATACAAATACAAATACAAATACAAATACAAATACAAATACAAATACAAATACAAATACAAATACAAATACAAATACAAATACAAATACAAATACAAATACAAATACAAATACAAATACAAATACAAATACAAATACAAATACAAATACAAATACAAATACAAATACAAATACAAATACAAATACAAATACAAATACAAATACAAATACAAATACAAATACAAATACAAATACAAATACAAATACAAATACAAATACAAATACAAATACAAATACAAATACAAATACAAATACAAATACAAATACAAATACAAATACAAATACAAATACAAATACAAATACAAATACAAATACAAATACAAATACAAATACAAATACAAATACAAATACAAATACAAATACAAATACAAATACAAATACAAATACAAATACAAATACAAATACAAATACAAATACAAATACAAATACAAATACAAATACAAATACAAATACAAATACAAATACAAATACAAATACAAATACAAATACAAATACAAATACAAATACAAATACAAATACAAATACAAATACAAATACAAATACAAATACAAATACAAATACAAATACAAATACAAATACAAATACAAATACAAATACAAATACAAATACAAATACAAATACAAATACAAATACAAATACAAATACAAATACAAATACAAATACAAATACAAATACAAATACAAATACAAATACAAATACAAATACAAATACAAATACAAATACAAATACAAATACAAATACAAATACAAATACAAATACAAATACAAATACAAATACAAATACAAATACAAATACAAATACAAATACAAATACAAATACAAATACAAATACAAATACAAATACAAATACAAATACAAATACAAATACAAATACAAATACAAATACAAATACAAATACAAATACAAATACAAATACAAATACAAATACAAATACAAATACAAATACAAATACAAATACAAATACAAATACAAATACAAATACAAATACAAATACAAATACAAATACAAATACAAATACAAATACAAATACAAATACAAATACAAATACAAATACAAATACAAATACAAATACAAATACAAATACAAATACAAATACAAATACAAATACAAATACAAATACAAATACAAATACAAATACAAATACAAATACAAATACAAATACAAATACAAATACAAATACAAATACAAATACAAATACAAATACAAATACAAATACAAATACAAATACAAATACAAATACAAATACAAATACAAATACAAATACAAATACAAATACAAATACAAATACAAATACAAATACAAATACAAATACAAATACAAATACAAATACAAATACAAATACAAATACAAATACAAATACAAATACAAATACAAATACAAATACAAATACAAATACAAATACAAATACAAATACAAATACAAATACAAATACAAATACAAATACAAATACAAATACAAATACAAATACAAATACAAATACAAATACAAATACAAATACAAATACAAATACAATACAAATACAAATACAAATACAAATACAAATACAAATACAAATACAAATACAAATACAAATACAAATACAAATACAAATACAAATACAAATACAAATACAAATACAAATACAAATACAAATACAAATACAAATACAAATACAAATACAAATACAAATACAAATACAAATACAAATACAAATACAAATACAAATACAAATACAAATACAAATACAAATACAAATACAAATACAAATACAAATACAAATACAAATACAAATACAAATACAAATACAAATACAAATACAAATACAAATACAAATACAAATACAAATACAAATACAAATACAAATACAAATACAAATACAAATACAAATACAAATACAAATACAAATACAAATACAAATACAAATACAAATACAAATACAAATACAAATACAAATACAAATACAAATACAAATACAAATACAAATACAAATACAAATACAAATACAAATACAAATACAAATACAAATACAAATACAAATACAAATACAAATACAAATACAAATACAAATACAAATACAAATACAAATACAAATACAAATACAAATACAAATACAAATACAAATACAAATACAAATACAAATACAAATACAAATACAAATACAAATACAAATACAAATACAAATACAAATACAAATACAAATACAAATACAAATACAAATACAAATACAAATACAAATACAAATACAAATACAAATACAAATACAAATACAAATACAAATACAAATACAAATACAAATACAAATACAAATACAAATACAAATACAAATACAAATACAAATACAAATACAAATACAAATACAAATACAAATACAAATACAAATACAAATACAAATACAAATACAAATACAAATACAAATACAAATACAAATACAAATACAAATACAAATACAAATACAAATACAAATACAAATACAAATACAAATACAAATACAAATACAAATACAAATACAAATACAAATACAAATACAAATACAAATACAAATACAAATACAAATACAAATACAAATACAAATACAAATACAAATACAAATACAAATACAAATACAAATACAATACAAATACAAATACAAATACAAATACAAATACAAATACAAATACAAATACAAATACAAAA
>NW_026684091.1:0-142000 GCF_030247195.1 Topomyia yanbarensis | reverse complement strand
CGAACTCTCTCGCGAACCGTTTGTCAGCTGCTCGGTTGTCTCCGGGCGGCTTGTTGTTGAGGATCTTGTTTCGTAGAAAGAAGAAAAAAATAACGCAGCAAGCGTACACCAGTTCCGGGTCCCTTCACGCCCGGGAGCACTACCGGGACGGCAGCGGTGGTTGTCGTCGGTGGCGGTAACGATGCCAGCGGCCGGGAAGGGACGTGATTTTGAATAAGACTCAATTTCTTCTCATTTAATTCAATTCTCGAACTGGGTACGCTTCGCTGTGAGCCGGCGCGACTTTTCTTCATCACTTGTCTTCATCAAGCTCAATTTCAGCTAGTTGAGGCACCACTCGGTACCGCCGCGAACTACGGGTCGTGCGAGTGTGTTTTGTGATGAGTGCAGGCGACCATATTTCTGTCGTCTCTTGACGTCACGTTCTAGCCGAGATGAGTTCTAGGAGCGACGGTTGGCGGTGACAATGTCCTTTTGATGCATTGGAAATTTTTCCACCGCTTCCATTCTGGGACGGCTGGTTTGCTGCAATGTCTCAAACCAGCTGTCAGATCACGTTTGGTTTGGTCCCCAGAACGACAAAGAGCAAGATTCTGTTCTGTGGCTTGCATCGCGGATCAGGTATCGCGTCGTAATGCGAAACCACAAGGGACTGGTTTTTTTTTCTTACCGCCAAAGTCTTCGCGATCCGGAAGGGAACCACAGAAGCCGGAGCGCGACCGAAAGAGAAAACCTGTTATTAGTCAACCGCACGACAAAAAAAATCAAGCCGGTAGTAGTGGGGTATCACACAGGTAACGTAATAATTAAGTCATGTTCCGAGATCCGAAGGCGCGATGCTGTCAGTTTGGCTGTCTGGTGCAGAACTCTAACAGATGCGATCCGGTCCCGCTTTTTTTTCTCTCGCTCGTAAGGGTTGCAGTTTTGAAGTGCACTGATGATGAGGTAAGCCTCGCAAACCAAAAACGACCAGTGAAAGTTTTTTTTTATTTGTATGAAAAGTTACAGCAACTGCACTAATAGTAGTGAAATCTCCATCAGCAACTTGTCACCTAGCAACCGGGCAGGAGCAGATCAGTGCTGCGGCGGCAGCAGCAGCAACTTTTAATTTATTTGTGATTTTGGTTTTGGATGAAAAAAATTGAATAACAAGAGAAATTATGCAAATTTACTCGCGCACCGGGCCAGACAGGCCGAGCCAAGTGGCTGACAGTTTTTTTGTTGTTTCGAAATCGGCAGAGTCGTCTCCGTCCGTGGCAGTGTTGGATTCACCGAACCGAACCGGAACAGGTTCGGATCCGGGTTAGCAGGCGGCCGTGAAGATGAGGTTCAGGTGGTAACTTGTTTGTTTGTTTTTTTTTCGGGGGCCAAGTGTTGGACCGGTAAAGTCCCTTCCGGCTCGTTGAATTTGACTGGCAAACGAAAGAAGAGTTGAGTGTGTTTGTGTGTGGTCGTTCGATTGGTCAGAGCCTGCTGTGTTTAACTGTTACTCAATGTTTATCTGGGCGTAGTATTAGGCAATTGTTGTTATAATGCGTCTACCATTTCATAATGTGGCACTTCGAAATAATTCGTCCTTAAACGAAGCCCAAAAAATGATATACATTTTTGAGATTAAAATTCAGAACTATTTTTTCCTGATAGGCATCCCAGTCCCAAGTGGATGACAGCAGTGCGGTAAAATGTCATTTTTCAACGAAAATATACTGCGAAAGTGAAACTGCGAGTCATTCACTATAGGCATACCGCCACTATATCAGTTGACTTCTGTTACCGTCTTCATTTAAGTCATTCAGAGTTCACTGTCAGTTAGGTTTTTTACAGACAAAGTTAACCTCACTTTTCTTGACAGTTAACTAGTACTGCGGACGACTAGATTCGCCCGAAGCAAATCGCGTCCATGTAAACAGTACCAAGCAAAGTGTCAAAAATGAACACTCGAATTCATTTGTGACGTCATCGTGAAGTATTCAATTGAATAAAAGCTTCTGGTCATTTGACTTTTTTGCCAGCTTAGTTTCCATTGAGAACCAACCGCACACTAGCACGGTCTCAGCTTATGGAAGTGAATCATTCCAATGAACCACTCTCAAATGAATATGAATGAACACTCACTGACATGAAAACAACTCCGACCAATATAATAAAGACATAATAAATACTTACAGTGTGAAAGGAGAAAAATCCGTCCATAAACAAAAAATCAAGATTTTGTGAACTGAACGATTTACGAAAATCGTGACCAAGTTCCTGAAATTGGGAATAATAAATCTCGTATTCATGAAACAACGTGTGTTTTCAAAAAACTTTTTCGCGCAATAATGTACAATAGGTTTCTGTGGTGGAACGTGTTTAGTTTTTGTTATGAGTTTTCTGGCAGAGTAGTGTGACTTATGTTCATGACTTCAGGAACTCAGTCACGATTTCCGTAACTTCTATTCACGTTATCGTGATGTTTTAATTACAAGTAGAGTGATTTGTGTACACGATTTCAGGATTGTAGTCACAATTTTTGATGTTTTAGACACGAATAGTGTAATTCATGTTCATGATTTCATGAACTAAGTTCCGATTGTCGTACTTGATATGCACGTTATCGTGATATTTTATTCTTGAGCTCACTTTCGAACGTGGAGTAATGTTACTCATGTTCATGTTTAATTACTATCGGATTTTTGCTCGGATTACCGTGACAATAGGATTTGGTTCGTAAAAGCGTAACTGATTCGTGGTGCCTTGTTTTGTGTACTACATCACGAACACGACTTGTGGCTCAAAATATATATTTTTGGTGCTCAGCACAGTTGCCGTTTTCTATCCAGACATCACATTGAACCTTATCAAATTATTAATGATGTTCGAGGCCCTAACAGTTTTTTTATATCAGCTGCTCGCACCTACTGTTAGTAGCTAGAAGCTGGACATAACTATATGATATTTCATGAAAAATCTAAATTTTGTGAAGCTGTTTATGTGAAAATTTCCAGACCTGTGTAGAGTTGTATGAAATTGAAAATGATTACGGATATCTTCGTAGTTTCACAAACACTCAAGATAGATCGTGAATCACGTACTACGAATCATAAACCAGCTCACGAATCCATGAATATTATACTAGGAATCATGAATCAGTTCAGGTTTCCATGAATAAGATTTCATGATTTTATGAACGATTTCACGAGTACGAATGGTCTGTCGCTAGAAATCATGATTTTGTACACGTATACATGAATAATATTGTTCAATTTTCTGAACTATTGCACGAGCACGAATAGTAAGTCGTGCCTATTATACTAGGAATCATGAACTAGTTAACGAATGCATGAAAATTTCACGGTTTGGTGAACTATTTCATGGGCACGAATGGTGAATTGTTACTAATTCGCCAGAAATGTAGAATCATTTAACGTATACATGAATAACATTTTCTGTTTTTGTGAACTATTTCACGGGCACGGATATTGAATAGTGACTAACATAATAGGAACCATGAACTAGTTAACAATGATTGATTCGATTGATGAATAATATTCCGGGTTTCGTGAAAAAATTCACGAGAAAATGCTTCGATTTTGTGAAGCACTTCACAACGATAGAAAACCAGATCCCGTAACGTAACGAGCCATGAACCAGTTTTACGACGCGTAGTAGGACTCTGAATAATGTTCCGAAAGCTATGGATAAATTCACGATTCAACCTATGGTTTTATGAATAACGTGCCTGAAGTTGTGAACTAGTTTACGCACGGAAAATCGATTTGGTAAAGTTATGGCGGAAGCCGTGACTGAAGTTCACAAAACAAAAACAAATATCTCCACTAATAAAAGCGTTACATAGGCGTTACTAAACGGAAACGGGACATAATTATAAAATGCATAATTTTTGTACACGGTCCTATTTTTGTTAGACTAAAGCGGGATTATTCAAGAATTCATGGCACTTTATTCTTGATTTTTTTCCGTGTAGAGATAATTTTCTATGCAGTTTATTATGTGTTTTTTAGAATACATTGGTGATTGGCCCCATTTTGTAAATCAACATGGCGATTTGTGATAACCATAAGCCGTCATCAATATGGGTGATGCAGTTAAGTGATGAAGATTGATGATTGAAGCCATTTTGAAAATCAAAACGGCACACATGGTGATTAAAAAAAATTCGCACAAAAACCTCAAAAGTTGTCCGAATTTTTATGACGAAATGAAAATTTCGTCTCAAAGTAATTTTGTGACGCTGAATTTTGGACGTTAAATTTTTATTTTTGTTTTCAACTTTTTGGCACTTAGTTTATAAGTTCAACATTTACGAATATGCACTATGTCTGAAAATTTGTTTTCGAGAAATTAATTGTGATTTTTTAACAGAATACACAATTTTTCAATTGTTAATAATGCTTAGAGACATTTATAAATTGCTTTACGAACATTGGGTAATTGAACACTACCATGCGTCTCCTTCAGATTGTGATAAATCACGTTTTTTAAAATTTCCGGGCAAATAGGGGCAAAACGAGACATTTCTTTCCGGAAACTATAAACATAGAAAAATGTTAAATTACGAAAAATTTAAATTAAAATTTTTAGAGTTCATCCAGGTAGGTGACACTGCGTGGCGGCTTCCGGCAACTACAAATCAGTAAAAACCGTCATCAATATAAGTGTCTTGTAAGAGGCGGCACGTAGTAGGCAATGGAAATTGATGATTTGCGCCATTTTGAATACCAAGATTGCGGCCTCCGGTTACTGCAAAAGAATAAACTGCTATCATCAATATGGATGTCCTTGAAAGGGGGTAGTGAGTAGATGATGGAAATTGATGATTGATGCCAGTTTTAAAACCAAGAAGGTGACCTCCGGTTACCACAAAACAGTAAAAGAAATTATCAAAATGGTATGGCTGTAGACACCCCAATTTGTTTATTTTTTTCTTGAGCATAACTGAGAAGATACTGGCATCTGAGTCCTGATCATTTACCTAAGCATTTATTCAGTGCGAGCTATACTTATAATTAAAACATAATTTGTATAATTGTACTGATTCGAATGTAATCAGATCGTTTATCTTAAATTATTTGCCGAGAACTATTCACGTTCACGGATCATCAGCGGAAGTTGACATATTGACATTCAAGATGACAGTAAACATCGATTTTCGACATTTGTTTTCTTCCACCTTCCAAAAAAACCCAAAGTATAAAAAAAAATTTGAAATTTATATGCGGAAGTTGTCATCTTAGATTTCAAAATTGCTTCAGTCAATGAATTTCCGTCATTTTCTGACTTCCACCTTTCAAATCTTACCCATATTAAAGGTGGGTTTAATGCTTTGTGGTAACAACATTTTGGCATACAAAATTACCTAAATCATCCAGTTTCCGTCATCTACGGACTAGTCCCTCACAAATGATACCCGTATTGATGATGGTTTTCACTTTTTGTGGTTACCGGAAACCGATATCTTGGGTTTCAAAATGGCCTCAATCATCAAATTGCGACATTTGTTGACTACTCCTTTTTAAATGATACCTGCACACTTAAAAAAATGAAAATTACATTTGACGTAAACAACATTGCGACGTATTTTGCTGTCTAATACTGAAATTTTACATGTTTTGACCTGTGAAATAAAATATTGTGTCTCTTTTGATGTAAAACTCGGTTGAAAGGAGATGCAGAATTGTGAACAATCCGCATGTTTACTTGTTCTTGAATGAAAATTCAAGTGAATTGTGATGCTCCTTTTATGTGCATATTGCGAGATGTAAATATTTTTAAGTGTGTGATATTGATAGTTGCTTTCACTGATCGCCATTTCGGATTTCAAAATGGCCTCAATCATCAATTTTTATCATCTGCTGACCCGCCCCTTCCAAATGGCACCTATATTGATAGTGGTTTTCACTTTCTACGTGGATACCGGAAGCCGCCATCTTGGATTTCAAAATGGCCTCAATGATCAATTTCCGGCACCTGCTGACTACTCTCTTTCAACTGTTTAGCTGAACTTAATTTAACTAGTCAATTGAAAGCGACATCTATTCATTTGAAAGGACTAAACGAAGTAGGCTGAATATGAACTGTGACTAATTTGAAAGCCCGTTTTTATTACTAGTTTTTAGGAACGACACTAAAAATAATAATGCCAATTTTTGCACATTTCAACGATTGTAGGCCGAGTAACTAATGAAATAGAGCGACACTTCACTGGTCTCATCAGTAAAGATGTATTTCTGTTCAAGCGGGACCTCACTTAAGACCGATTACTTGCTCTGGTAACAAGAAATATTACCGTGCTAAAGCTATCGTAAAAATTAATTGCCAAGTCGGTGCCAGTTACTGATGAGACGGGGTCGAAACGCAGATCTTTGACTTACTATATGTAACTATATAACTTTATCAAGTGGAATCAGATAACAATCGAAAAGTAGAGTTAATATCTCCTTAGAATGTATAACGTGTGACCTAGCGTCTAAAATGACATTCGATATAGGAGCCAGAATGGGCGCAACATGCTACCATAGTTACCTCCTGTTAACTATTTGTGATGCGAATTTTTTTTTCATTGTTAATTCTGTTATTTTCAGCTTTATATAGGTTTTCGGGGTCACTGATTCTGATTCTGACGTCGAAAATGTAAAATTCAAGATGGCGATTCCAATATGGCGACAGTGCTTGGCTAACTTTCATGTTTTTTTTTTAAATTGGCCTAAAACGTCCTACAAGGGGGTTTTCGGAATCGCTGATTCTGATTCTGACGTCGAAAATGTAAAATTCAAAATGGCGGATCCAATATGGCGACCGTGCTTGGATATCTTTTATGTTTTTTTTTTAAATATTGGCTTAAAAGGTCTTACAAGGGAGTTTTCGGGGTCGCTCATTCCGATTCTGACGTCGAAAATGTAAAATTCAAGATGGCGATTCCAATATGGCGACCGTGCTTGGCAAACTTTCATTTTTTTTAATATTGGCCTAAAACGTCTTACAAGGGGGTTTTTGGGATCGCCGATTCTAATTTTGACGTCGAAAATATAAAATTTAAAATGGCGGATCCAATATGGCGACCGCGCTTGGCTAAATTTCATGGTTTAATATTGGCTTAAAACGTCTTACAAGTGAGTTTTCGGGGTCGCTCATTCTGATTCTGACGTCGAAAATGTAAAATTCAAGATAACGGATCCAATATGGCGACTGGGCTTGGCTAAAAAACCCCGTGAATCGAGTTTTATACTGACTGTAACAAAATTTGCCAATTTCGTAAAAAAATGGTTGCCGTTTTGTAGGCGTCATTTTGAATTTTACAATTCTGACATCAGAATCGTAAACAGCGACCCGAAAAACTCTAGTAAATCGAGTTTTATGCTCATTGTAACAAAATTCGCAAGTTTCGTAAAAAATGGCTGCTATTGAGCAGCCGCCATTTTGAATTTTCAAATTCTGTTATCAGAATCGCAATCGGCGACCTCAAAAATCACGTAATCTATGTTTATGCTAGTTGAGAAGTTATCCCTGTCTCTCAGAATCTATCATAGACCAACCTAATAATAAACTCCATTTTTGCATATTTTGATATTTTTTTTCGAAAAAATTGACCTACGAAAAATTCGGCAAAAAATCTATTATTTAGCTCAATGTTTGGGATACCCGCAAAAATTTTTTAGATTTCTAGGACTTTTAGTTCAGACACAGCCGAATTTATTGTAAAAAAATCGTGATTATAACTAATAAGTAATTAACAAATTCACATAATTTTTTGTGCTAGTTTTACTCCTTACATTCCTAAGAAGTAGCTGGGATGTATGCTGCCGCTGGAAGCATAATTGTCCCATGTGCTATGGGAATCCCTATACACATGGGACAATTATGCTTCTAGCGGCAGTATACGTCCCACTGCGTTACAAAGGGTTAAACGAAATGATCCAAAGAATAGAACTTATTCCTGAGCTTGGGCAGACAAACCCACTTAGTTCAAAAACATTTCCAATGATGCAATACTGGTGCAACATCCATTTTCAGTACTTTTCCTTTGACCGGCCCGCGATAACAACTTCTTGTTTTAAAACCAACCAACCGACCGAGTGACTGACTGACCGACCTATCAAAAACAGTAAAGATTACAGCTCAAGGCATTAAGCCCATGAAACCGCGTATCTAATCAACATAGCACACAGGGAAACAAGCAAATCAGCAAATGTAGCAATGCCATGTGAGTTGACTGAATTGAATTGAGCCTGATTGGAGTAGAAAATATGGAAAACATTTAGTTGGCAAGAGCCCACACACATACGTTGGGCGGTTTTAGAAGTCGATTAAGAAAATATAAACAAACTGGTAACAGTCATCGAGGTCTTCCTAAATGACGGATTTAAATCTTTCTGAGCTATATTAATTCCATTTTTGCGAGAGAAGGCCACAATATCTATAACTTAGTAAGTCATGGAATGCGTTTCGAGGTCGTCTCATCAGTATCTGGCATCGACTTGACACCATATAGATGCTAAATTTAGAAGCTTAACACATCTTGTGTACGCGAAGCAAACAGCTCTCGATCCCGGGTGAGGTCCGGGGACTTTTGCACAAGTTTTGGATCTTCAGATCCTGGGGAATTTAAGATCATTGAATCTTTTAACTTTCGTAAGATATTTTACTTTTAAAAAATTTATATTACATATTTGATATGTGGACCATTGGATCGTTTTGATTGGTTTCTGGATCGTTTGACTTTCACATTTTGGGCAATTGGATCTTTGAATCATTCGATCTGAATATTTGAATTAGCGGATCTTTGAATCTTTTCTTCGGGTTTTTGAAATCTGTATTTTTGAATTGCTGCTGCCTCTGAATTCTTTCGATTTTTGTATCATCATTGCATGGGATTCTTGGTTCATTGAATTGAATTGAGATTTTTCCGGCGCTTTTAGTTTATTTTGGAACCTTTGAATGTTTTAATCCACGGAATCCTCAATTTTGGAGCTATTATTTTAATTTTTTAGGCTAACCTTTGGAATTTTTAGTTCTTGGATTTTTGCGCTAGAAGGTCACAATACCTATAACTCAGTAAGTCATGGATTGCGTTGCTAATTCGTCTCTTCAGTATCAGAAATAGTTTAGAGTTTATTATTTACACTGTCAGTATTTCGAAATTTGGAAAAAACAGCGTTACCCGAAAAGCAACATCGCGAATTGATTTTGCGATCCTTAACTTTTTCATCGGGACATCGGAAAACAACTCGGAATCGTGCAGTCAACGGTGAGTCGTGTGACTAAACTTTGAGCATCGAACGGAAGGAGAAATGCGGTCAGAATGGATGTTCTATTATTGATCAGGATCACAAGCGTGTCGTGGACGCGTTTAAGTGGAATCCCGATGCTTCGGTCAGGGATGTCCAGTCTAGTCTACACATACACAGCCAATACATGTAGGGATCCTGGAAAATTGCAGACATTCGTCCACAATTTTTCTTGTCATTATTAACGTTTGTGGCACATATTGAATATGATACAAGGATTAAAGCGATTCAATATTATACGGCAATCAAATTGTTCATTCAATGAATAATTTAATCAACGGATTATTTTGAACCTTGAATAAGGAAGAAACGTGGACAACCGTACACAACCGTTTCAATTTGATGGGGGTTTGATAAATCGTTGGGAGTGACTTTGCTAAGAGGTTTAATGTCACTGCTTCGGTCAGGGATGTGACCGAAAAAGTTGAATCTGTTCAAGTCTTTCGTTCAGAGAGCCAAGGTGTATACGTTAAAAGTGCCGAAGGTTCTAAATTGTAACGAACGGAAAAATACGGTGGGAAAGTCACGGGCCCGGAAACTGTTCATCCAGATGCTGACGAAGTCTCATGGATGATAAAACTTACGTCAAGGCGGACAAGGATCAAAGATCTAAAATCTCGAAAATCAATTGAATATTCCAACAACCAGGAAGATGCAATCTTGATATGACAGAATCCTTATACTTAAACCAAACCAAAGGTAAATAGATTTAAAAATATCAAATTTCCGGAATCCAAAAATGAAAAGATCCAAATATATTTAAGTCCAAAAATTTGAAAGAGATGAAATGTTCACAGATTCAATAATTTTGGGATTAGACGGTACGAAGATACGATGATGAAAAGATCCATTAAAGAAACTATCAACCATAGGTGAAAAAAGATGAAGAGAACGCAAACACCATGTTCCGAAGATAAATAAATGGAACGATCTAAAGATTAAAAGATTTCACCCAATGAACTAATGATCCAGATATTCAAAGACTCCTAGTTTCAAAGAATTTAATATCCAAAAAAATGCAGTGATATAATTGTGCGAAGATCTTAAGATGCAAAAATCAAAAGAGACATCCGTTTAAAAGTCAATCAAAACAATCGAAATTATTGTTCCAAAACTTTACCCCAAAAATTTAGAGATGGAAGAATCCATATTGCCAAAGATACAAAAAAATGCGTGAATCTTTGAAAGATCCATCAGGTCTAAGCCTAGGAAGATTCTTAGGTCTAAAGATCTAAAAGCCAAAAGGTTCAAAGATCTGAAGAAAAAAGGATCCTAAAACACCAAAATTTCAAAATATAAAAACCAAGAGTTCCGAAAATCTTATTGGATTAGATTGAAAGATTCAGAGATTAGATTGAGAGATTCATATACAAAGATTCAAAAATTCAAAGGTTCAAAGATGAGAGAATCAAAAAAATAAAAGATAAAATGAATCCAAAACCCGACAGATTTTTGTAAAGACAAAAAATGGATTTGGAAGTGGATGGAAGGATTTAAAGATGCATTACTGCAAAAGTCAAAAAATCAAAAGATCTTTGTGGATTGATGTATTAAAACCTTCCAACGATCCAAAGATTTTTGAAATAAATCCTAGAACATCAAGCTCTTAGAAACCAAAAATTGAAAGTTTCAGAAATCCATAACTTCAAACCAAATTTTCCAAAGTTTTGAAAGAGATTTATCGTTCGAAAGATCCAAAGATCGGAAGATACACACATCCGCAGATTCAACTATCTAAAGATAAAAAAATCCCGAAACACAAAGCTCCAAAGAAACAAAAATATGAATATAAAAAAATCCAGAGTTTCAAAAATTACACGACGTCGACGTTCAGCCAAAGCGGACTAAGTAGCAAAATCTCATAAAGTGAGGTAATGATGGCACTGGATCAACAAGTCCTTCAGCTATAGTTAGAGATTTGAAAATCAATTACTATAAGCAAAAACTACGGCATGAAATTAGTTCGAATGGTAACGGATGCAGTGATTAAAGATTTCTAGTTGGTTTTTCTTGAAATAACTCAAATGTCACGTAATCCGGTCTGACTAAGGGACATTCGATTGACCACTTTAATGGAAGATTCCATGAATCAAATAGCTAAAGATGAATAAAATCCAAAAAGCCTGAATATCACTACCCAAAAGATTCGAGTGTTCCAAGTGTCAGAGAGTGAAAGATTCGAAGATACAAGTTTCTAAAGATAAAATCAAATAACCTTTTTTTTGTCAAAATGCAACATAACTTTTTCAATTGAGCGTCCGAAAATAAAAACAGAACAACCCTCGTAGAACCCGTTTCAAATATATTAGAATATAAAAATCGGAAATAAACTATAAGCGTAAAAATCGAACGGAGATCCTTCAGCGTATTAGAATCGCTTGTAAAATGTTCACCCGTAAAACTCGGCAAGAATGAACCTCCTGTATAAAAATCGGTTAAAAATAAATAGGCCGCAGGGGCATCCGTATATCGTGATGTTCAAGATTAAAAGTCGGCTAACAAAAAATACTTTGTAAGAATCGGATATATTGTTTTCCGGTTTTTATACTAAGGGTTTTTTTTATCCGACTCTTACAGAGGAAAGTCCCCGACCGATTTTTATGCTTCAAGTTTATATCCGGTTATTTAGCGATTTTACGAAGCACATTCTCTCATTGTGACTTTTATTTTCGGACGCTCAATTCTATTTTAATAAATGTAATTTTGCCCTTTTTATTATCAATCAATTTTAACACCCCGAAATCTGAACAGAATATTTCATCTGTTTAAATTACTAAATAAAGTACATTCAAGATCACGTTTGCTTGGTTGCGATGTATCCTGAACCGATCCCGTGGTATTTATAGAAGCTTTGTTGAGTAGGTGGTTTTCAATTATGTAAGTACCGTTTTAAAATTTCCTTTTCTATTCCAAGTTACACTGCCTATATTCGGAAGTCAGTTCCATGTAGATAGGGAATCCCATGGAACATGGGACTGACTTGCGATTATGGGCGGTACAGCTCTGTTTGTAAATAAAATAACGTCGATGTGAAATTTTTCCCTGACTTTAATACGAATTCTCTAAAACTCACAGAAATTCTGTGATCATCAAAGATAAAACGATTCATATGCTCAAAGAACCAAAGTGCCAAAGATCAAAAGCCAAGATCAAAGGCTCAAGATCCAGGATCTAAGACTTGCGGTTTCCATTATCTAAAAATGTAAAGATCCCAAGCTTAACAACTTCAAAGACCAGAAGATCCGAAAAATTGAATGATCGCTCCAAAAATGGGAAGGTATAATATTCAAGATATCAAAGGCAGTAAGCCATCCCTCATTAAGCTGCCGCATTCGGCCACAAATCGCTGTTTTTTCAATAAAAAAGTCCAAGAGCTCTGAAATCTGTTTTTTTTTTCGTTTTCTATGTTTTACGATTTAAATATGTCGCGCCCAAACCAAGCCAACAAAGATGATATACGGTCTGTGTTAAGCTAAAGAATATTAAGCGCCAAGATACATGACCACAAAACGCTATCGCATTCTATATAGCACTAACAATAGGCGCATCTCCAAGTAATAAAAAGCAGCTATGTATTCCGTCAAATTCTATTTTAATGGCACGATTCGAAATATGTGTTTTGGAATGATAATATTTTTTCGAAGGTTCAATTGAGGTATTTGACGTTCAAAATCCGCACACTGAGATGTCGCATTTTTGCAATACTACCCTTTCTTAAAGCTAGAAGTCCACAATGACATAATACCACGCAGCTGGATAAGACAAGGATTCAAAGAAATAAAATTGTCAAAAATCCAAATCAACGATCGAAATATGCCAAGATTTAAATATTATAAGCTCCGAGAAATCAAAAACTCCGAACACAAAATATCAAAAGATTCAAAAAATCGAAGAATTAAAAGATTCATATATTGGTATGACACAAATATAAACACATCCCAAAATAGTAAACTTTAACGGTCCCGAAATTCAAAAACCCAACTCTAATCCAGTTGTCCAAATAACAAAAGATTCGGAAAATCCAGAGATTCAAATATTCAGCGATCCGAAAAACCAAGGATGAAAAGATTCGTAAATCCGGGCTTCATAAATCCAAAGATCTACTAATGAAACAGTTGATTCAATGATTTGAGGATAAAAGATCCAAAAACACCAAGTGTCACGAATACGAGAATGATGAGATCCAAAGATCTAATCAAAGATTCGTGTAATCAATAATCCAGTGAATACCGGGTGTAGCGATTCGAAGACAAAATTATCCAAAGCTACAGAAATCAAGTGATCTAAATGTCCAATCCAATAATGCAAACATCCAGCGATTCAACGGTTCAAGCAACAAAGATAAAAAAAAAACTTAAAAATGTAACGATATAATGATTCATATATTGAAAGGAATCGATCGCAAAATATCAAGCATCAATGATCCGAAAATTTAAAGATCAAGGGATCCAAAGAATTCAACGACTGAAACGTCCTAAAATCAATAGGTACGCTTAAAAATCCGAAAATTCGAATGAGCTAATGTTCATGAACATAAATATCCAGAGACAAATAGATACACTAATCTCAAGCGTCATAGATCTACCGATGAAAAGGTTCACTCAATGATTTGAAAATAAAAATAGCAAATTTCATAGTATGAAGAATCATAAAATATATTCAATAGTCCAGTTCATCTGAGATTTACAAATTAATCGGTTCAAAAATATCAGAAATCAAACAATTCTAAAATGAAAAAGAAAACATACATTCCCACATACTAAAGATAAAAAAGACTCAAATATTCGAAATTTCAAAATTAGAATGATGCCAAATTGCAAAGATCTAAAGTTATATAAAATTATTGCCAGTTATCGCTTTCTGTAATATCAGTATCATGGTTGGGAATGCTTACTCCAGCCCGTATTATTTTGAATTTCAATCAAATTGATGTACTGAATGGGATAATGCAGATCAATTGCACAAGCACTTTAAGTGGAAAGCGGAAATAAGGTCATTGAAAGGCAAAATCGCACTGCTCAAATCTAGCATCCTGTTTTAATTTTTTGGCATTTTTCACTTTTCGGGTCAAAAAAACTTGAAACGAAAAAATCTTCCAGCTGAAAATCCGATTGATCATTGTTTTTTTTTTCGACGTATGCTGATAATCTAACAATCCAGATATTCGAAAGAGCTAAACTATTCAAGGATCCAGATTCGATGATCCACATATTTAAACACGAGAAGACCCATAAATCTCAAGCTTCGTAGGTCCAAATATTTACGGATGAAAAGGATTATCCGATAATTCGAATACAAAAAGATGCACTGAGATAAAAATCAGAAGATCCAACAATGATCAAAATAATCATCCCAATGTTCTGAGATTCAGTTATCCAACGATACCAGGATTCACACATTTAAAGATGGAAGATTTAATTATTTCCAGTTTCAATGTTCCGAGGTTCAAAGCTAGGCAGATTAAAAATTTCCAAAGATCTAAAGCTCCAAATATCCAACGATCCAGGATTCCAATAATAAAAACTGTTCCAAAAATTTAAATGTGCATAAAAATAAAGCTCCGAAAAATTCAAAAACCCAAAGTTAAAAAAAAATTAAATCTGACTATTCACTGGTTCCAAAATTTGGAAAAAATTAATGGTTAAATTGTCAAGAATTCAAGAATTCCGGAATCTGTATTATATTTTTCATTTGCTTTGATTATATCAGTTATTAAAATACACTAATAAACATGCCATTGGTATTTTACAAAGATGACGTCTAATATTGGTAAAAATTACTAAAAAGTTCTTAAAATTGTATTATGCGGGGAATATTTGAGATCTTTGAATTATTTTAACAAAGGCGACATTTCAAAAAGTTAGGTCACAATTCTAGCACGGATTGCACATTTTTGACGGATTCAAGGATAAATTAAGCTGTGGTTGAAAAGGTTAGAACAGATATTTATGAAATCCTTAATCAACTTTGACATATGTTAATTCCAGAACTTGGAGCTTAATCTAAGATTTGATTTTGATTGATCTAACAGATTAGACAAGTAAGAAAAAAGTTTTTCAGTCCGTCTAGTTCTGAAGTTCAATAAATTGAAAATATGAAATTCATCTTTAAAAGTTGCTTTTAGGATTTATTGCGGAATGCATAAAGTTTCATGTCACAACAGACCAGAAAATCTTTACCATAACATCAGTACTAAAACCCATTAGCCTAGGCACGTCAAAGTTCAACTTCGCCAAGAGACCCATTTTCAATTAAAAAAAACAATCCACAGCCATTCTCTCAAATCAACCGAACACTGTTCAATACCCTACCCAGTACACGACACAAGCTAGGGAAATTTCCTAAAGCAATCACGCCTAAAGCACCATCCACAATCCACCCACTCGTAAATCAACAGAAACTTAAACGTCGACCCCCTCCTTCCCCTAGAGTAGCAACAGGTTGCTCCCGCTCCCCACCCAACCCACACATCGCATCGGTTCTTATGCTGCGCCCAGCCTATGCGCACAATCGCACACCCGTTGAATCGTCATCATCATCAGCATGCATGCAACCCACCGATGTTAAAACAACTCCGTGGATAAAGGGAGACATGAACGCTTCTGTCGAGCATAAAACAACCAACCTCTGCTTACCTTTAGTGTGAAATCACCAAAATCATAGAACGCCCCGGTGTGCATAATCGCGGTCGACATTCTCCGTTTTGTTTTGTTACGTTACGTTGCGTTGCGATGCGATACTACTCTATTCACGGTTTGCTCCTCCGGTCGCAGCAGCAGGCTAGGTGGTGCACTATCAATTTTCTGGGGGGGGGGGATATCTTTCCCTTCTGCTGCACACTCTTCAGCTTCTTCTAGCTAGATTCTGCACAGACGCTGGCAAAGGCAGACAGGTAGGCAGAACCCGGTTGACCAAGGGGCTTGTCAATTATTTTTTTTTTGGACAGAGCTCGCGCCACAAAACAAGCACCGTGCGTTTTCACTTCGATTGGTATTTCACTGTTTGCTCACGTACTGAGAGGTGTATTATTTTCGCTGCTGGCGACGATCGAGGGGTTATCAGAAAATGCACTATTTTTGCTAATCTGCAAAGAATGATTTTCTCACTTTACACTAGAGCACTTTTTTTTCGCGGTACGGCTGGTGGTGGTGGTGGTCTTCTCCGCCACAACTTTTCTTCTTTAGATATTCGAAACAATTTTTCTTCTTTTTATACAAGCACTTTTCTTCTTTTTCTGCAAAGAAAAAAAGAAAGAAATCAAAAATCACTTTTGTTTGCTTTTTTTTGGTTGGTTTTATATCTCACAGCATAAACTGATTCGCGTTCTTTTTTGTCAGCTTGTTTCACAGCTAATTTTTGCTTATGCTATGCAAAAACTATCGAACAAACGAAGTTACTTTCTACGTACTTTTCTGTGCGTTGCACGGTGTGCGAAGCTGGTTTCGAATCTCGCGGGGGCGAAAACAGGTAAGAAATTCCCTTTTATTCTTTTTTTGTTAACTTAATTTCTCGGTAGTACGTGTCCCGGGACGATTTTTTGCTTTTTACTATATCGTGTGTTCTGAAATTCCGCACGAGGAAACTCCGGGCGGCTTTTCGGTTCAGTGTACCAAAACAAAAACTAGTCAGTCAGTAGGAGCACACTGTACTTCGGGGCAGTAAAACAAACTAAAAAATTGCCTGTGATAATTTTTGCTTCACTGCTTGCTTTGCTTAACACGGAGGGCACGGTTGGAGTGTGTAAAAATGGCTACCTCTACTCTGTACGCCGCTCGATTCAAAACTGACTCAAGTCGGGCTGGAACGGTGCGTCGATATGCCTGCAGAAAAGCTATAGCTAGCACAAAAGAGCTCGCTAGCGCCGAAGCCGAGCCGAAGACGCAGACGTACGGTCGTTTCGGTACCTATGCGAGCAATATTGCCGAGCGGAGAGAGAATTCTCGCTCTCATTTCTCTCAGCAGATTGGTTTCCGCGTCTGGTGGTGGGGAGAGCAAGCAGTCTACCCAGAGCGCTCTGCTGATTGTACGATTTTCCCCTTCATTTTTGGATGGTGTTTTTTACTACGCTTACTACGATGGGTTGTGCTGTTTCTGTCTGGCGTAGTAGCAGCAAACGGTATTGAATCTGCAGAATGAAGCCGTGTTTTGTTTGGTTTTCGTTTTGGGTTCTGTGTTTTGCTCATCGATGGTGCTTGCATGTGTGCGTGTGCGAGAGATGCGTTTGTTGTTCTGCTTCTATCTCTCTCTTGATGTAGTGGACTGCCGATCGCGCTTTTGATGGAACACCATGCTAGGGTTTGCGAAACCGGTCGGTAATAATTATTGTTTATTTTAAACGTACCGAACAGGCTAGTAGTAGGCTTAATCCATATTTAGTTTTATAATTTACTCAGCAATCTTATGTCAAAAAGTGTAAAAACTAAACTAGTCCAACTTTAGTTCGAATGACAATTTGCACATGTAACCGATATGGATCTTCATCGGTTCCACTATCCGAATAGACAACTTTGTTCATGTAACGATTCAGGAATTGCATGGAAAAATTGATTTTTCATGTTCAGAAACTAACTGACCTTTTTAATACAAAAGTCAATTTCACGTTGAAATTTTCTGTAGAAACGGTAAAGTGTCTTGTTTTTTGTTTTGTATCATAACATTAGATATTACTGTTATTTATTGTAGAATTGCTGTACTGCACAACACTAGTTCGAATATAATCCAAAAACAGTGTCGTTTTTAAATAAGTACTGTTCGAATTCTGTTTGACAAATTATCTAAGAAAGAATTTGAAGGAATCAAAAACGCTTTTTTGAGAAATTTATGCACTGAAAATATATATGGTCGAGATTGCAATCCTTCATGGATACAAATCAATTTATGTAAAATTATGGAGAAAATTAACATAGGACGTAAGTAACAATGAGAGATTCTTTTTGGGGTCTTTCTCTTCTGTTCATTACTTGGTCGTGTCAACATTTAGTACTTAACTCTTGGCATAATATTCTATTAAAACCATCAGCTTTCGATATAATTTGCATTGTGTCTCTCGCGTTGTTTTGATCGTTATTTTGTTGCTCCGTAAAAACGTCGGTTTTGGAGGCTTCTAACCGCTTTGGAAAATTGTTCTTATCGTCAAACCAGTGGGGGCGCTAGGCTTTTTGCCGCTCGGGGCAAAAGGTTAAATTTGCCGCCTCTTACATATTTCTGACAAACCAAACTATCTCATCAGTACAGTTTTCCGCGTATATTGATGAAAATTGTTACAGAATAGTTAACAACAAGGATTACTTTGAAATTTATCTAGTTTTTTTACACTGGATGTTAAGATTCTTTGAAACTTGGTAGCGTCGCCACGAATTTCATTTTTTGGCAGATTTTTCATAAACAATTTATAATCTTGCGGAATGAAACCCTTTTCAGCCATTTTCTCGATAAAACATATGTTGCACCTAAAAATAATGTGTTGGGTTTTTTTTTATTAAACTTTCAATAAACAATGGACATATAGTACAAAAGCCCGGACCAAAAAGGCGGAATTCCTTCCGAGACAATTCCAAGAATTTTGATACCTATAGAATTTTATTATTATTTACAAATTATTTCTCAGTACTGGAATATCCCTCCGGGAATCCGGATTAGCGGGAAGTAGATGTATTCGTCGGGCTCAATTTCACTGATTCTAAAAATGGATGAATTCCTGAATTCAAAATGGCCTGCGTTAAGCCAAACCGAACTGAGCGCCATAATTTTTTTCTTGTATTTTTCGTGCCAAAATTCATTTTGCGCTAACTTAGCATTCACATAAAAGTTAAAGAACACTTACTTGCTTTCGGTAGCTATTTGACTTCCCAAAAAATAATAGATATTGAAGTTCCTAGTGTTACATTGGATGCTATAGCGATTTTAGAGCATACACCTCAAAATGGCTCTTGGTTCTCTTTGGCTTAACACAGGCCAAATATCCAAAAGTGTTCTAAATCGATTAAAAATTGACATAGCTAAAAACTTTTGAATTTTCGGGTACCGGACACCCTGTCAGCCTGTTTTCTTTTTATTGGACACACAACGGATAATCTGTGGGCTATCGTCACCTTCTGTAGCGAAATGAGAAGCCTCCGACCAGATACTGTCGCGATTCGTTGGTTGGGTCACAGCCTATGTCCAACTAACGAATTTAATTCGCTAGTTGGACCGACTGACAAATGTCAAAAACTCTCCAAAGAAGACATTAGTAGTGTAAAAGATTGTTAGATTATCAAAGTCAATTTAACAAGAGATTTTGACGTTCAGATGCTTTTTAGTTGGACAATGGTCCAACTAGCGGAGGTCCACATAAAAAGCTGTTCAGTTAAAAAGTGTTTAACCAGCGAATCACGACTGTAGGAGGTTTGTGCAAGTGTAACAAGCCGTCCGGAAACACAGCTTTGCGTACGGACCGGATCAATTAAGTCATGCTACCAAAAAATAGCGCTATTGGTAATTTGGAACTGTAAGTCGCTTGGCTTCCAGGGGATCGACCGAATTCTGCACGACGAGCTGCAAACTCGCAACTTTGGAGTTGCAGCATTGCAGAAACTTTGCTCGGCAGGACAGAAGGTGTGAAAAAGCGAACTCCGAGCAGCCACATTCTACCTGAGCAACGAGCTGGGTTTTATAGTGCTGGACAAGATTCACCCACGCTTGATCAAGTAACAACGAGAGAATGTGTGTAGTGAGACGCAAAAGCCCGTTTCTTCAACTACAGTATCATCAACGTCCATTGCCCACACAAAGCGAGACCAGTGAACGACAAAGATGCATTTTAGGCGGAGCTGGAGCGTTTCTACGACAGCTGCTCACAATGGGATGTTAAGCTAATTTACGTCGACATGAACACCCAGATAGGGCAGCAGGTACTTTCCGGTGAATGAACTGGACAGTCTGCACTCCATTACGAACGACAACGGCCAACGATGCGTGATCTTCGCTGCCTCAGAAATGTTAGTACAACATTCGTGAGCATGGACGTCGAGAGTCAACAGCTACGATCGTGCTGCGGAAATACGTACAGAAGCTGGAGACGGCACTACCAACGGAAGAATAGCATGAATGAAGCACCACCGGTAGCACTACTGAGATGAAGAAGAGAATACGGTAGAGGCGAGAAGGATGCAGCACCGTACGAGGGTGAATGAGAACCGATAGAGACAAGCAAGGATCAGAAAAAACGGTAGATCCAGATAACGAGGTGATGAAGCTATACGACAATAATACGACAAGGATGTTTTACGAGATGGCGAATCGTTCTCGCGAAGCCTATGTGTCACGGGAGATAGGTGGAAGCAGTATTATGACAAACATTTAAATGGCGAATCAGTAGACGATGATAGTAGTGCGCTATTCAACCCGTGGACGCGTGCAGCTGACAACAGATTCCCAACACCGAATCTAGTTGAGGATCAGAAGAAAATCATACGGTTGAAGAATAATAAAGATCAACTGCCATGTGACAGAGCAGGTGATTGGGTAGAGCACTCCACTGGTTGAGTTAGAAGATTTTACCAGAGGATTGTATGGTGAGCAGGGTGACCGCTGATGAGCCCGCCAGCAGAGAAATTCAGAAATGTATTCCGGCAGGTTGACACCCGACAAGGGCGGCGAACTTAGAGGGACACTGAAATCTGCTGTATAATATATGTAAGGATAAATATTTAACTAAGTAGGGTAAACGCTGCATAGCGCGCTAATTTATTGGTGGTGAGTCGAATTGAAAAAGGGGCACTAAACTGAAATTTTACCAAAAGTATCAAAAGAGTACGCTGCGGCCCTAACAGTCCCATTCAGATTCCTTCGCAATTAATAGCATTGATCTCAAATCTAAAGTTTATAGAAGATTAAATAACGAACTGCAACGGCTTCCAACTGAAAATTGTGAAAATTGTTGAAAACTTAACGCTCGTTTTCATAGTTGCATAGCATCAAAAATGGGACAAATATTTGATCATGGGCAGTAAGCAGGCCACCTCCTAAAATTGTAGCAAAAATTATGAAGAAAGTTACATCCTTTATCAGCGAGAAGATAACCCCATTTTTGGCGTTTCTTGAAACGCTGGAAGCTCCTTGTTTGATCTCAAATTTCCAAGACCAGGAGCTGTAACTACAGCTGGTTCGATTACAGTTTTTAGGAGAAATAAAAGATGTCTCACGGTGGGGATCGTCAGAGTCATACTCTTCCTGAGCCAATAGAGCATAACGATTTGTCGTGGTGAGGCGTAGCTCTCTTTAGTATTTCTGTAAAAAGTGTTTAGAGCGGCTTTCAACGGCTTTTGATTCTTTGCGCATTTGCCACTTGCGGTTTTATTACTACTATTTTATTTAGCTGAACATGACGCGCGGTACGAAGCATGTTGAATAACAAGTCCGACACAGCAATACTGCTAAAGTACTCCCGATGGGAGTTTGAGGGAGCATACAAGTTTGTCCCGTCCTGTGCGATTGCCATTCAAAATCTTCACTCACTGGAAAAAGCGGTCCTTGAAACAACCAACCACTTCACCACACGCATCCCCTAATCGAAACGGTAACAACACCTCCGATTTTAACTATGTAAACCGACATCTAGATGCTGGCAGTCCGTCATAAAGTCTACTGAAAAAGTACTCCAGCACTCGACGTCAAGCACCTAACCTCGAAAAACAAATCTGCTGTGAAATTATTTTTAAAATGTCTTCAAACTTTAGTGATCTATATCTATATCTATATCTATATCTTTATCTATATCTATATCTATATCTATATCTATATCTATATCTATATCTATATCTATATCTATATCTATATCTATATCTATATCTATATCTATATCTATATCTATATCTATATCTATATCTATATCTATATCTATATCTATATCTATATCTATATCTATATCTATATCTATATCTATATCTATATCTATATCTATATCTATATCTATATCTATATCTATATCTATATCTATATCTATATCTATATCTATATCTATATCTATATCTATATCTATATCTATATCTATATCTATATCTATATCTATATCTATATCTATATCTATATCTATATCTATATCTATATCTATATCTATATCTATATCTATATCTATATCTATATCTATATCTATATCTATATCTATATCTATATCTATATCTATATCTATATCTATATCTATATCTATATCTATATCTATATCTATATCTATATCTATATCTATATCTATATCTATATCTATATCTATATCTATATCTATATCTATATCTATATCTATATCTATATCTATATCTATATCTATATCTATATCTATATCTATATCTATATCTATATCTATATCTATATCTATATCTATATCTATATCTATATCTATATCTATATCTATATCTATATCTATATCTATATCTATATCTATATCTATATCTATATCTATATCTATATCTACATCTATATCTATATCTATATCTATATCTATATCTATATCTATATCTATATCTATATCTATATCTATATCTATATCTATATCTATATCTATGGTACTATATATTGATGGTTTCGAATTTCCGCGTCACTTTCGAAGGATTTTCTAAAAAATAGTTATCGTCCTTTTTTAAAGGAGTCAAAGTGGTGTTCAGGGCACTAAACAGAGACTCCGCCAAGGGCGCCAGGAGAACGCAACGTACCCTTGGTGTTTTCGAACGTAAGGTGTTGCGAACGATCCATGGTCCTATGCAGTTGGAAGACAGCATGTAGATATGACGTATGATCCACGAATTGCAACAGCAAAATATACGAGGCTGTGGTGAGTTGGGCACGTCGTTAAAGTGGCGGGCGACAACCCGGGAAAAATGGTTCACAAAACTAATCCGACTTGTAAAAGTAGCCACAACGAGCAAGGTGGGTCGATCAAGATGAAGGGAACCTGAGGAGTCCTCGTGCTCTGCGAAGCTGGCGACAAACGGCAATCAAAGGAGTGAGCTAGAGACGACATATTGATACAGCAAAGGGAATGATGGCATTAGACTGATTGGTACGGTTGGTAACAAAAGATTTAAAGGGGTTAGTACCAAGATTTGCCAAAAACTAATTGCAATTGTAAGTGTTGGAAAATCCCAAAAGTTTGTAAAGGTTGTTGAAAATAAATAAAACGCCGTACAATGTGTGGGATATATTTGCCACAATTAATAGTGTTAATATAAACATAAGAAAAAAATTAACATCAAATTTACTTTCGATTACAGCAGTAAGAACCCAACATTCCTTATTTGTGAGACATAAACTGTACTTTCACCTTTATTCTTCCTTTTGTTAACTTCAGGCCATTACAGAGTTTTTTGCTCACGAATAGTTAAGTTTTAATAAAGGAATTTTTTAAAACAATTTCCGTTTGCATTTGCTTAGATCGTTACGTTTGAAGTTCAGGTTCAGATATATATTGTTTTGTTCCGTCAGATGCTCCGTACTTCTGATTCTGTTAACACTCTTAAGCTTCTACAGGCGCCAAAGCAATATGAATTCAAACAAGAACAATGATAATCACTAATAAATAATTAAATTATGTTGAGCGTCATATGCCACTCCCAAATTTTGCCTCTATTTTAAAAAGAAAAAAAAAATTCTCCATAACTAACAAATCGTTGATCTTTCAAATGGAATTGATGGATTGAAAATAGAATAGCAACACTAGAAGATTTAAAGAAAGCCATTTTTGTTATAAAAATCACTTGCAAATGTCCAAACAAAAGGGATTGAAACAGCCGTGCTGCGCTAAAAATGTGGGATCATGAAAATTCCAAAATTCTCTAGAACATTGCATTTGCGAGAAATTAACACATCAAAATATAATAAAGCAAGCCGATTTTTCAAGAGCCACCCTACCTCCACTCTTTAAAAAAAATCATCAATTTTATTAAGGTTCTATTGAAAATTTTCTCCAGAACTAGTCTTATTATGCAGTGCAGCGCATTCCTCTATACTTGCGTTGCGTTGCGTTGAGTAAGCACGGTATACTTCGTAGATTGCAGACTGATGACTCTCATTTCCAGCCAGACTACTTGAGGAGCATTGTTTGGGAATAACAATTGATCCAGTCCAAGCGAGAATTTCGCCTGAGAACCACCATTACTGGTCACGACCATCTTTACCGTAGCTTGGGATATGAGAAAGGAAGTGTTGATGTGGTACTTACTTAACGGAAGGCCCCGACTCAGTGACGCTCCCATAAGTACCACGGATTGGGTAGTGGGTGGGTTGTTAGTCAGGATTCGCCTCAAGCAAGCGATGCGACTGAGAATTTATTTTCGTGCAGAAGAAGTTTGAATAGTTTATTGACTAGGATACGTAAATGTTCGCGATGCGAAGGTGTTTAACCTCTGGATAACCGTTTATCGAGAGTTTGTTTCATCGAAAACAACTTGAACCCGGACAGCCGGCTGTCGGGAGTATTGTCGACAATATAAAATGGACCATAAATTGATTTAATTTAATTGATTTATTGGCCTAAAAGTGAGCCAATGAATATGACAATAAAACGTATATTCTTCGTGCTGGTATGACTGCTGCGAATTGGTAGCTGGCTTCTGATTCTTCTCGAGAAACTATCAATTCCCATTTTTTTCACTCAGACAATACCATGCGTATTCCTCGCGCACATTGTATTCCCAGTGGATTAGTTCAGTTTGCTCAGTCCAAAGAGATGTCAGCTAGATTGGCATCAACCGGCGAATACGTGTTCCCTTGCAATACCATCAAATCAAAGAACATTTAAAATTACATACGACACACTATGTGCAATTCTGAATATAATGAATAATAATAATATAATTATTTGCAATAAAATAAGATTGGAAAAGTTAGTTGAATAACCAAGGTAGTTCATTTTCAAAGATAGCACTGTTGATGAATCACCTTACAAAATAGGTGATAAGGGACGCGGACGAAAATAGCTGACCACCGCCTGTAGCGCATTCCTCTATAATTGACAGCTAAAGTACACAAACTCTGGGTCTTACTATAACAATTGATTCCGTCTGACACTAGTTGCACTGTTACCAGTTATATTCAATGGCGGATCCAATGGGGGAGGGTCCTGGGGGTCCGGAACCCCCCCTCCCGAAAATTTTTAACTTCTTGAGAAATTTTGAAATAATTTCTTTTTAAAATTTGTTTTAAATTCAAAATTATTCCAAACCAGATTCGACAACCAAAACTGATTGTAAATAAATCAGGTTATTACGTATTACGCATGGTACAATGACCTTTTCAAAATATAAATTTCAGACCCCCTCCGAAACTTTTTTCTGGATCCACTCCTGGTTATATTATACATAAATAATACATTTTTATACTTACTGTAATCATTAAATACAACACTTATAGTGTAAAATATAGTTAACCCTTAAATGCATAACGCTGTTTTAAAACAACATTGCGAAAATTATCACAGTAATGTATTGAAACTATGAGACAATTTTTACAAAATTTGAAAAAATAAATTATTTGCACCTTTGAGGGATAATATGATTCAAAGTCAAATGTGATATCAATTTATACAAAAGAAATATATATTGCACATTTTCAAAAGACTTGTTATGTACAACAAGAATGTTGCCAAAAACGGAGTGTGTCAAAAAGGGAGCATACCAAAAACGGAATTTTGCTGTACCATTCGATTTAATTCGTTGAAATCGCAAAATGTTTCTGTGTGTATGTGTGTGTGTCAAATAATATCACTCAATTTGCTCAGAGCTAAACCGATTTGCACAAACTTATACTCAAATAAGAGGTATAAAGCTCCCATAAGTTGGTTTTGAATTTTTAGTTGATCTGACTTCCGGTTCCGGTGTTACGGGTTGAAGAGTGTGGTCACATAGCAAATTCCCATATAAACAGATAACCCCATGATGTACGAATGATGTAATATATTTTCAAATGGGTTCAACACTACTTGGATTTGCGGGTCTAGATCACTAATGACCAATCAAAGTAGCTTTGCCCACATTGGCCACCGATGACGGTTCTTGACAACCCCAGGGAACTCGCCAAGTTCCTAAGCTAATGTCACACCTGCTCCCTAGCAAACTCTTAACCGCTTACTACAAACTTGATTTCAGACGAAAGATACAATATTCCGATTGACTGCTATTGAATTTCTTTCAGATCTGACTTTTTGTTCCGGAGTTACAGATTGGTTATTGCGGTCACATAGGAATTTCTGTTATAAACCGGTACAATCATAATAACTTCGATTCGCTGGCCTATATCAAATCAAAGATAAAAATATGGGAATATATTGCCCGCTATCGATAATTTTGGATGTCCCTGGCTCCGGGACTATTCCTGGACTGAAGCCACTTCGGTGATGACTGATCTAATTTTCACTAACCTCGTCTCAAATGGGAGTTTAGTTTTAGTATCGATTTTACGTTAAATAATTAGATCTGTTAGATTTTAAGTTCAATAATTTCATTTAAGCACTTACAATATTTAGTTTTCCAATTTTAGTTTTAAATATTCCATTTAATAGTATTATTAAGAAATTTATAGACATTAAATTTATTAGGTGTTATCAGAAACACATTTATCTATAACGTTCGTCGTGAAGCTGCAACGTGGTATGACGTGATTGACGTGGTGATTGAAAATTCCCGTATAAACTCAATGTCACATCTTCTAGTTTGACAGACTATGCACGTATGTCAGCTTTGGTGTACAAACACAAATCACTGTACGTGTGACAAAAATATCAAGATAACGTGAATAGAAATTACACAAATTTTTACTGAGATCCTAAAATCATGAACATAAGTCAAAACGTGAAAATAAATTACGAATATTGTGGAATCATGACCATAAATCGTGCTACTCTGTCATACAAATCCAATATTAAGGTCATGAATAAAATATCATAATAGCGTGATGAGAAATTATGAAAATCGCGATTAAGCTCCTGAAATCATGCCTATCGTTTTAGTTCATATACTACAAACCAGTGACCCCAAGGTTTGAACAAGAACCATAACAAAAACTAAACATGTTCAAGGGAACAACCACAATAACCCAGCCAAAAATTGCAATGTAACGCTATGTACATTTTTGCGTGAACTAGTTTTTTTTTAAATTAAAAGTTTCATGAATACGATGATTATTATCCATAATTTCAGGAACTTGGTCACGTAAATCGTCCAGTTCATGAAATCGTGATTTTTTGCGCATGAATTTATGAACGGATTTTTTTCCGTGTGTTGTTATTTGGTCGGTGTTAAGTCAGACCACTGTGATAATCATAGCACTGGATAGAGAATTTCTTCAGCTACATTCCACTTTTATCAGATTTGAAATATGTCACAATAGGCCAAAATGACCAATTTTTTTTTCATTAAATTATAACGTACAGGAGCTTTAAACTCGTTTTTCTCGAAATCGCTGCACTACGCTATATTTCCCCTTAGTGGTTGACAATTTTGTAAAAACTTTGTTTCTACATTAAGAAGCAAATTGTTTAAAACTATCTTTGGGCGTCAATCAGGCGCAAGCTTTTTCCTGTCACTAAGTTAGTGTCGGATTCTGATGAGACAAAGTCGAATCGCAAATTCCATAACTAATTTAGTTATAGGTTTTGGGATCCTCACGCACAAAGCTTTTTTTAAACAATTTTCTACTTAATGGAGAAAAAATAGTTTTTACCAAAATTATTCTCCACTATGGAGGAATATAGCATAGAACAATCTTGGACTGGGAATTTTCAATGGATATAACCATAACTGATGATACTTATCCTATATTATTACATTCCTTTATTCGTAAATATCTGGCTATGTTAATTTTTCGATAGCACCCTATTCCTTATGCTTCTCAACCGTGTGCCGAGTTGTAAAATATTTTCGTTAATTACATAACGTTCATGTCATTATATTCATTATATTATATAACACACAAAATGTACTGCGCATACAGTACAACAGAATAAATACTTAACCCTTTCATGCCCAACTTTTTTCTAGTGGATGTAGGGTTTCAAAACTATTTTTCCTTGAAAACGGTGAGATCAAGAAACACGAAAAGTCTATTGTCAAAAAGATAAGTGCTTCTATTGCAGTGCTAGAAGCTGCTCAATTTTTACCTTCCAATACTCAATACAATACAAAGGTTTTGGTACAAACGTAACATCAGATCAGTTTGTTTATTTTTGTTCGCGTATTTTGGATCGTTTTTTTGTGTATATTCAGTGATTTTTCATTTAGAATAGAGTTTGTGCCCTCGCCTAAGCTGCAGTTATTGATCAATTGACTCATAATTTGTGATTCTCGGTCGTGCGGTGACAATTGACAAACATTTTGTTCTCCCAAAGTGTCGTCGGTAGTGATAGAATCCTTGTGGTGAAACCGTGGATGCATATCGGGAAAGCTTATTCACGAAGTAGCTACTGTTGCCTACCTGTAGGCGATTCGCAATGGATTCGATCTGCCTGCAGTGCTCCGAGCCGGTAACCACTTTGAATCAGCTGAAATGCCAAGGATTCTGCGACAGAATCATGCATCTATCGTGTTCAACGCTCACTCGTCCAAAATTGGACATGATTAACGACTCAGCGAATATATTCTGGCTCAGCGACACCTGTGTGGATTTGATGAAATCCTCCGCAGTGAATGCAGCTTTTACAGCATTGAGCGAAGCGTTCCGTTTGTTGACCGACACACATAAAACAGCGCTTGAAGCATTAAAGGCTGAAATGGAGAAAACCAGAAAATCAGTGGAATCCGCAACGACATTGCCTGCAACTCCCATATCATGGCCCGTTCCAAATAGAGCTGGAGCCAAACGTGCTCGCGAGACCGAGGATAATAAATCTCTTTCTAAATCCGATGTCCCCAGCCTAACGTGTGGCAAGAAAAAGGGTGATGTAGCAAAGGTACCCACAATCACTGTTCAACCCGCTACTAGTAAATGCTGGATTTATTTGTCGCGAATTGCCACCACCGTTTCTGAAGACGAGGTTGGTGCTATGGTTAAGGAGTGCCTTTCAACGGACGATCCGGTCGAAGTGAAGAAGTTAGTGAAAAAAGACGCAAATTTGAGCGGGCTTAATTTCATTTCTTTCAAAATTGGTGTTGACCCTAAACTTCGTGAAATGGCCCTCAATGCCGAAACTTGGCCGGATGGGATGTATTTCCGCGAGTTCATCGACTTTCGGCAAGAACGTACTAATGATGGGAAGCAGGGGTTTCGGAAAACACCTCGACTGGGATAAATCCATCGCAAATAGCAGTTATTTTAGACTACGCACCGACAATTCGCCTGTTGATCAACGGCAACCGGGATGCACCGTAGAAAGCAATATGGAATCCCCCAATCCTCCCAGCACAGTCGTGCCTCTCGCAGTCAGCAGTATCTTCAGTCGTCCCGGCCCTGTGTCTGGGAATGGAGAGGGGGACTTCCAAATTGCCCTCTTTGGCAAGTATTTTAAAAATAATTTTGTTGAATCAACCGTTTTTCCTGATGGAACTGCTTGTTCTAGCTCGAATGCTTCCGACTGTCAATTAATAAGTCATCGATGTCAGCCGTCAGCTGGAAACCTCCTGAGGAGCACTCCAACTTCCATCACGGGTGCTACCAATTCATGCAGTTCACCCGCGCCTTCTGCTGTTAGCAGTCATTCCAGTCGCCCCGGTGTGCATTCCAGACGACGGAATCAAGGAGTGCCGGTCAGCCTTCCGTGTCTAAAATCGTCACCCATCCACTTATACTATCAAAATGTGGGTGGCATGAATTCCTGTGCAAATACCTATCGCCTAGCTACCTCGGACTGCTGTTACGACATTATCGCATTGACAGAAACATGGCTAAATGAGCAGACCCTCTCCAGCCAGGTGATTTGCTCTGACTACGAGGTTCTCAGATGTGACCGGAATCCTCTCAACAGCCACAAATCCTCCGGAGGCGGTGTTTTGCTCGCTGTGCGTCGTGGATTAAAAGTTCAACATATAACAAATGATGCTTGGAGCAGCATCGAACAAGTATGGGCAGCGATAAAATTGGGAAATCGAACATTATATATATGTGTGGTTTATTTCCCTCCCGATAAAATTCGCGACTCTGCACTAGTTGATTCTCATTCTGAATCATTGACTTCTGTTGTTGCGATGGCGCAACCCACTGACGAAATCATGATCCTCGGCGATTTCAACCTTTCTACAATAAAGTGGCGTTCCATTCATAACGGATTTCTACAACCCGACCCAGACGAATCAGTTTTTCATCCTGGCAGCATTACTCTTCTGGATGGCTATAGCACGGCTACACTTCTGCAGATTAACAGCACAACGAACGAGAACGACCGGTTTTTAGATCTATGCTTCGTTAATGCCAGAGATCAATCGCCGCATATTTCCACCGCCCTCGCCCCGCTAGTAAAGTATGTTCGCCACCATCCGCCTCTTCATCTTACACTCCAGGACGTACCGCCTATGAAGTTTTCGAGCCACGCGCCCACCGTGTGTTACAATTATAAGCGGGCCGACTATAGCAGCATTTTGAATATTTTACAAAGTATTAACTGGGATTCTGTGCTAAGTAAGGATGATGTGAACTCCGCCGCTGAAACGTTCTGCCATATAATGAGCTACCTTATCGATCGTCATGTCCCAAAGTGTAATCAACGAAGTGATCAATCCCCCTGGCAGACAGCCGAGCTACGTCAGCTAAAAACTGCGAAAAGAGCAGCATTACGAAAGTTTACCAAACGCCGTACCTTGTCACTGAGAGCTTATTATGTAAGGCTCAATAACGATTTTAAAAAACTGAACAGTTTTTGTTTTTCAAACTATCAACGAAAAATGCAACGTAAGCTTAAGTCGGATCCTAAATCGTTTTGGAGATACGTCAATGACCAGCGGAAAGAAACCGGCTTGCCTTCTGCAATGTTTTTGAATGGCGAAGCTGGTCATGATTCACAAGCCATATGCAAATTGTTCGCCTCTAAATTTGCGAGTGTGTTCGTCAGTGAGACATTGTCCTCGCAGCAGATTGACGTTGCAGCTAGCGGCGTGGCCCAACTCGAACGGTCAGTGAATGAGATTCGTGTAGAGCACTCGGATATTGTATCAGCAGCATCCAAGCTTAAAGCATCGTCATCTCCCGGGCCAGATGGTGTCCCTGCTGTATTTTTGAAAAAGTGTATATCTGGTTTGGTGGAACCACTCTGTCAACTATTCAAAATGTCACTGACAACCGCGATTTTTCCTCAATTGTGGAAAGCAGCTTTCATCTTTCCTGTCCACAAAAAAGGTGATAAGAGGAACATTGACAATTATAGAGGAATTTCTGCGCTCTGTGCCATTTCCAAGCTCTTTGAGTTAGTCTTGGTGGAGTCAGTGTTTTTTCACTGTAAGGAATATATTTCTAAAGACCAACATGGATTCATGCCGAATCGATCGACGTCGACGAATCTACTATCTCTAACCTCTTTTGTGTCCGAAGGGTTCGATGCGAGTCAACAAACTGATGTTATATATACTGACTTATCTGCAGCTTTTGACAAAATCAATCACGATATCGCAATCGCTAAATTGGAAAAACTTGGCTTCAGTGGATCACTCCTGCGATGGTTCCAATCCTATCTCGTTGGCCGTCAACTCAGTGTGAAC
The DNA here is from genome assembly GCF_030247195.1 of Topomyia yanbarensis. Taxonomy (NCBI): domain Eukaryota; kingdom Metazoa; phylum Arthropoda; class Insecta; order Diptera; family Culicidae; genus Topomyia; species Topomyia yanbarensis. Next base: position 110,067 of record NW_026684091.1, on the reverse strand, counting down.
ATAGGTGATGCATACTCCAAACTATTCTCCGCAACGTCTGGAATTCCGCAAGGAAGTCATCTCGGACCTTTGATATTCACTCTCTATTTCAACGATGTAAACTATCAGCTGAAAGGGCCACGGTTGTCGTATGCAGATGACCTGAAAATTTTCAACACAATTAAGAGCCGAACGGACGCACTTTATTTGCAGCAGCAATTTGACACTTTCAGCAGATGGTGTGAAAACAACCGAATGAATCTGAATCCGGCGAAATGTTCTGTGATATCGTTCTCCAGAAAAAAGGATCCCATTGAGTTTGAATATAACTTGTCTGGAGCTCTTGTTTCCCGGGTGAGCTGCGTTAAGGATCTTGGAGTGCTGTTAGATTCGAAACTTACATTTAAGAATCACATTTCGTATGTTGTTGGTAAAGCATCGCGAAGCCTGGGCTTCATCTTCCGTACGGCTAAATCCTTCACAGACATTTATTGTCTCAAAAGCCTCTACTGCTCTTTAGTGCGCTCCACGCTGGAGTATTGTTCGTCAGTATGGAACCCGAATTACATGAACAGCAGCGATCGAATTGAAGGCGTTCAACGAAAATTTATACGGTATGCTCTTCGACGCCTGCCTTGGCGCGATCCTTTTCGTCTACCAAGCTACGAGAGTCGGTGTCAACTCATCCAGCTCGATACCCTTCAGCGCCGTAGAGAAACTGCAAGAGCCTTATTCATCTCTGATCTTCTGTCAGGACGCATCGATTCTCCAGATTTATTAGAGCGAGTCAACATCCAAGCAAGGTCCAGAACGTTACGCGGAAACGTTCTTCTGAGAGTGCCGTTTCGACGAACTATTCAAACAGCTAATGCCGCTATCACGGGACTACAACGCCTCTTCAATCGTGTGTCGCACCTGTTCGACTTTCATTTGTCTCGGATAACTTTAAGAAAGCGATTCCTGCAGTTTTTTAAATGTAATTAATTTAAGTTTCCATCATTGGGGCCGAGTGCGGCCTGTTGATGCGTGCGATAAATAAATAAATTCTCCAAGAATATTGATAATAGTCCAATTGCATGGGAAACGTAACCAAAGACAGTCTAAATTGATAAGTTTTTTCAGTTTTCAATAATATTGCACCACAACCAAGATATATGGAAAAATCATTTTCCGTTGTCAACGCAAACTGTCCCTGGCAGCTCTGCTCCATCGGAATCGAGCCAGACTAATTGCAATAACTTCGCTTCTAGAGCTGATCCTTGTAACTGTTATTACTCAAATGAAAGGCAATAGTCACATTCATTAGTCTTACTTGTTTTTGTGAGTAAATCTTGTCTCAATCAAAAGTTATAGCTGTTTAAAAACGTTGTTGTCCACAAACAACATGGGCATGAATGGGTTAAGCACGAAGTACAGATTGCGTGTTGTAATGTTTACTCTTCCGCGTTTCAAGCAATTCCAATGCACTGGACAAGGACAGTCGATGTGGGAATGATTCTAAAAATTGAAGTGACAAGTAGGACAATCTTAAAATAGGATTTTCTTCTATAATAGAATAATCGAAAGTACTTTTTCTCTCCCAAAAGATATGTTGACTAAAGGCAAATCACTCTAGGAATGTATAACGAACTTGCATCAAATTAGAAAAAAATGCATTTGATATCCATTTTTGTATCAACTTTGCACTTCCTCGCAGAAAAGAATGTTTAACAAACGTCCTACGCTGATCCCCTTTGCTCGACCTTTTTCTTAAATGTATGACTAGTTTTTTGTAGTATGATGAACACCCTTTCAGAACCGGAAAAAAATTGTACGAAAAGTGAGGTTAGCTTGCTCGTGAGGAATTCTGTTCAGACTGTCCAACCCAGGATCCGAGAAGAAAAATTGGAGAAATAGCAAAACTCCACTACAGCTTCAGCTCTGTTTATCCATTTAGAATGAAACAATATTTGAATTTCCAAAAACCGACCGAAAGCAGGAATCGGGTATGATTATTATTACCCAAAGCCATACGTGAGCCTCTGCGACATAAATACAAACAATACACATACACATGTGGCAAGGAGCCCAGTACGGCAGGGGTGGAGGAAGGCGAAACCTATTTGCATAACCACACGAAGTGACGACGAAAATCCTCCAAACAGATTTCAGTTTCGCCTTTGCTCCGGCGTTGATCGTATCGCCGTTTCGGTTGTTGTTGTTGTTGTTGCTTTCGAGCGTTGCTGGAACGGACCATCAACAAATTTATGTAAGAAGAAGGATCATCGTGAAATTTGTATTTACAGTGTACACAAAAAATGGGTAGATGTGGTGCGGTCATAAAAAGTCCTATCTCAAACAACAGGAACCTTTTTTCGTTCGGTTTTCTCTTTATTCGTCTATTTGTATATACGTTTTGGGTGAATACATAATGTTTTTTTTTCTGGCTAAAACTCCAAGCGAAAAATAAGAGTTCTTGGTTATTGGTGCCGAAAGAAACCCTCTCGAATTTCCAATCTGATGCGCTCGGCTCGGTTCGGCTGCGAGAACCTGAATTCCTTATGTATTTTTCTCGCAGGCTTTTAATGGAGTTTGGAGGGTAAATAACTTATGTACCTATCCGTACAAAAACAGAACAAAAAAAAAAACAGAACCAAAATTACGGCAACAATCTCGAACGCAGGGAGGGAAGTAAACAGAAAAGGATTCTTTCTACCTGCCTCTCGGGATGAACAGGAAAAAAACGGCGTTGTTTTATATTCTGGCTTCTTCTTGGGCTTTTGGGCTGGTTTATACAGTACTTGCTTGGTCCCTTCGATTCACCGAAAACACTACCACAGCAAACCAACCGACCGATCGACCTGTCCTCCGTTCGCTCACCCGCATGAATCTCGGTTGGAAGATCTCGATCCTTCCTTCGTCTGGTGTAGTTGTTTTCAGATGCCGTGATCGTTTGAAGTGAGGGATTCGAATTATACAGGTTTGAATCGGGTGAAAGTATCCAGAGGGACAATGTACATTCTATCCCTATAGCATTTCCCGCCTGACCTAAGCACCCTGTTCCGATTTTTTTGTAATTAGGAAACATTAGAGATCAATGAATCCGTACTATTAGGACAAGAAACACTGACGCAGAAAGTAAAATTTCTCCCTAAAGAGAAAAAGAAGAAAAAACACAAATTTTCCACTTGAGGGCAATTTTTGGGTGAAACCACTCTTTAAGCGGTTACAAATCCAAACTTAATAAAGCTATGTTTTGCGTTTGAACTGCGTTTCATCAGAATCTGACATAAACTTAGAACCGCTAGACCGTTTGTTGCTTCGAACTAGTCAAACGTGATGTCCCGTTAGATCAGAAGTTATGTTATGCGGATGAGACACAGTGAAATAGAACCTTGGTTTGACTTAGCAGGCCGGTGCGAAACGCACTTTGCAATATGTCTCCCTAAGAAACAGAATTTATCCTCTCGGGACATCTGAGCTAAGTTTCTCCGGCTCTAAGTTTGTGTCGGCTTCTGATGAGACGAAGTCGCAACGTAATCCGTGATTTTATTAAGTTCAGGAGGATCTCTTGTAATATGAACAGCATCACGATTTAAATTCAAAAGTTTTCGTTTTTAGCTTCTGACAAAGAGAAATGAACTTGAGCTTAAGCTTGTGCGACAACCAGGGGTCGCAATTCCGGTATTGATCGGGACTAGCTGCAATTGCACAGAAAATCAATAGATGATAATGTCTGGGAGTAACAAACCATCCTTCAATGTTGCTTATTAATGAATACCGGAGCCGGCCAGTCCCGATCGTAGATCGCAGGAGGAAAGGGAAGGAATGTTGCTTTTACTAGAGGCCATATATGCTACTGCGAATTTCATAAGTGTCACGGGACGAGGGAGATTGTTAGAAAAATAAAATGATTGGAACTTGTATTGGAGATCGCGCGCGCGATTCAAGGTTTTAGGAGTCTCCGGGTGCCCGGTCACCAGGAGACTCATTCGGCGCTTATGGAAATTGGTAACAGGTTTTCGATCCTTCTCGCAAATTGTCAATTCTAACACCTTATACATGATTGAAGTCATCATTCCACTCAGACAATACCATGCGTTTTCCCTACGCACATTGAATGCCGTGTAGATTAGCTCCCTAGCTGGTCAAATGAACACTAAACAAACATAGAAATTAGTTTGCTCAGTCCAAAGAAATGTCAGCTCGATTGGTATCACCCGTCGGATTCGTGTTCTTTTGCAGTGCTATCAAATCAGCGAACATTTCAAAATACATACGAAAAAATATGAGTATTTTTTTCAAAATATTAGGATTAAGACTATCACTTATTTGCAATAAAATAAGAACGTGAAAAATAGTTGCATGATTAACGTAGCCCATTTTCAATGATAGCAGTGTTGATGAATCATGTCCAATGAAAATAGGTTATAAGGGTCGCGGACGAAAATAGCTGGCCACCGCCTAGTTTCTGACACAGAAAAATGAATTATTAAACTCACCAAAAACTCTCACATATATCACAATAATTCCCATTTGATCGATTACCCACTTGATGGAATACCCATTTATTAAAATACCTAATTTATTGAATATGTCGTTTGTCCGAAAGGACTATTGGCTGAATATTAGTTCGGCTGGATGATTATTTTGTTAAGCGGCCTTTGTACACTGTACAATGTACAGTGGTTCAAAACAGTGTTTTGAGGTATTGAATTCATTGGAGTCAAAAATGTCAATATCAGGGATTCTACATGTTTGTGTGTATGTGTGTGTGTTTTTAATAGAGCATAAAAAACTTTAAAGAAAGCCCTGAGTTTGCAGGAAAAAATGTACAAAAACCCTAACGTTTCTGGGGACAGGTTTGAGCTGCCACTCTAATTCAACTAGTTAGTAGTTAGTTCCTTAAATAGGGTTACAGCACCACTCCTCGATACACCACCAATTCTCCATCATCCACACAGACTGATATCTTCTGGGTGGCAGTCGGAAAGCTGGTTGTGAGCTGAGACCAAGTGCTCTTCCCCTACGAAGACAATCTGGGTGACAAGCTTCAGATTGTCTAATTGACCGAGCCCTTCGGCTCCCTGATGCCATTCAGCACCTCGAGTCTCTTCTCGCACTATTCAGCAGTATTTACTCGTTGAGCTCCTGATTTGTTCGCAAATTACTCGGTCTAGTCCACGACGAGAGAAGTTCTCCTGAAACCGAGCCAACGAACCAGATGTCGAGGATAGTTCGGCGATTCCGGAGGAGCAGGGCATCCGGTTCGCTGGTGCCCCGACGACCCGTGTCTCGTCGCGGTCTACTCAGTCTAGTCCACAGCGGTGAACCTAGCTAACGCCGACGGAGAGTTCCCCGACGAAGGAAGTTCGCCCGATATCGATTTTTGTTTGGTTTTTGCACCACAACTTCTTGAGCCCTTTGGCTCCATCTCGTTCCATTTCGGTCAACTTCCCCGATGAGCCATTCAGCTCCCGCCCTTACTTGTTCGTGAACTACTTGGTCTAGTCCCCGACAACAGGTCTAGCATACTCCGACGGAGAATTCCCCGGCGAGATAGGTTCTCTCGAAATCGAGCGGTAGATTTCTTCCGATATCGATGTTCGTTTCCGTGAGCCATTTAGCTCCCCGCTTCGTCCCGATCTACTCGAACGAGTCCCCGGCGGTGGACCTAGCCTACTCAACGGGCCAGCCAATAAATGCTGAGGTCCATCCAGCAATTCCGGGTGGAGCTTAGCTTCCGGTTCATTGGTGCTCCAATGACCCAATGCTAGCTATTACACGCGGTCTACTCGGTCCAATCCCCGGCGGTAGATCTAGTAAACTCACAAGCTACCCGATAGGGTGTCGAGATCGGTCCGGCGATTCCGGTGAAGCCTGACATCCGGTTCGTTGGCGACCCGGACCTGGTGCTACATCGCGTACTACTCAACTGGTCCCCGGTGGTGGATGTATGAATGGTGGGTGGATGGCGCTTTTTTTTCCTTTCACCACTTCCTTTGTAGCTCGGAGAGTATACTCGTAACAACTCTGTTGACAGCGTATGCTCGTCGTGACACACCTCTTCAATGATATTGTCCACTGTCACACCAGGCATACCCCTACGGACTTTTTCGAATCTAGGGCATGCGAAGACCACGTATTCTGATGTCTCTTGCACGTTCACACACTCCGGGCAGTTCCGCAGTTGACGCAGTTCCTGTCTGGTCATGGTTGTTTTAAACAGAACCTATATCGGTTCGGACACGCTGTGTCTCCCTTTTGTCCGGAGTGCATAAAAGTCGAGTAAACACCGGAGCATGTGATCCTCGTTTGTCCTAGATTTGAAGCTGCGCGAAGGGAGATACCTTCGCTTAATGTAGATAATATTGTAGCAGAGATGTGTCGAGATGAGGGCACATAGAATGCCGTCAGAAGCGTAGTGACACTAATACTGTCGGAACTTCAGAGAAAGTGGCGAATAGACGCCAACTAGTAAGATATGGGCGAGTGGTACAAGTCTGTTACAAACTCTATGAGCGTGGACGTAAAGGGACGCGAGCCAGGTCTTAAGGTTCCTCCAGATCGGTTCACGTCCCGACGGGTTCCAGCGCGGTGACGTTCGTATGCGAGAAATGAGCACTAAGTTAGCAACATCAACAAGAAGTTTCACGTCGGTCAAAAATCCTGCGAGGGTGGCTGTGAAGTGATGCGAGTCAAGTTTCGGCATCTCCGGATCGGTTCACGTCTCGACGGGTTTCGACGGTGGCAACGGTCCTGGGGTCGACCGGTTACGCATCGATGGCTGAATAATGTGCTGACTCAATGTACATATGGGAGCCAAAAGGCACAGCGTACGTAGAGGGGCCAACGGGCCAAAGGACAGCTAGGAGCTAAAGTCTGCAACACTAATTCTGCAGGAGCTCAAGCGCAGCGGAGAAACGAGCACTAAATTAGCGACACCAACAAGCAGCTTTACGTTGGTTAAAAATCCTGCGAGGGTGGCTGTGAAGGGATGCCAGTCCCGGCATCTCCGGATCGGTTCACGTCTCGACGGTCCAACGTTGGTGATCGGTTACGCAGCGAGGATTGGCTAGCATGCTGACTCAACGAACGCAGGGAAGCCAACAGGCTCCGCGTAATGCAGAGGGGCCAACGGGCTCAAGGACAGCTAAGAGCTAATGACAGTAACATTAATTCTGTCGGAGCTCTAGCGCAGCGGAGATACGAGCTTTAAGTTGGCTACACCAACCAGCAGTTTAACGTCGGATAGAAAAGGAAAAAAAACTCCCAAAGGGGTGGGGTGAAGGGATGCGAGTTACGTTTTCGGTATCCCGAATCGGTTCACGTCTCGACGGGTTCCGATGTCGGCGACGACAATCGCCGGTGGACCGGTAACGATTTCGACTGGAGTCATTAGACCCTTGATCCTGGCCAAAATGACACGGTAAGCATTGTCCCAGGGGTTAGCGTCTACTTCTCTGTACAGCTCCTTATAATTAGCTTGGACTTGCTTAGTTTGTGTGTGTGTGTTATCCACCACCTCTTGGACAGGAAAACCGCCCATTACTTGGATAGTGCAGCCACCACCCAGTTTCCGTTATCGGAAGAAACACGATGTCGTTTTTGCTATGGATTGCACAACGCTTACTGTACAATGTCGCAATGATCGAGATTAAGCTGGGTTATCTCCATCATCGCCTTGTTGTACGCAGGGTATTTGAAGCCTCCCGTCGTGTGGTCATTTCCGTCCTCCGGTTTGTAGATCATGCACCTTGGTTGCTTCGTGCAGTCTCTAGCAATGTGCCCCTCCTCCGCATTTTCTACACAATGCAGACCTGTCCGGGCCCTTGCAGTACCTCGCCTGATGTCCGAGGTCCAAGCACCTGAAGCATCGCTTCATCTGTGTGGTAACTGCGGAGCGACTCTCAACGAACACACTGACCATCCGACTTTTACTTTTCCGGTCTCCGCCAGTGCGTTGGCAACGACCACTGGTAGTCGAATCGCCACGAGCTCGCGGTAGGTCGAGCTTTTGACGAAAGGATCATTGTTCAGCTCGAAGATCAGTTCGCCCTTCTTAGTGCGTCTCGTTTTAGCGACGTTCTCTCCCAGCTCCTTCAACTCTGGGTCCGTCGGACGTCGTATCGTTCGCTTCGATGATTAGTGCATCGGCCTTGTATCTCTCCTGAGAAGGCTTCCGTTTCTCTTTCTTCTCTTGTTCCTTTTGTTTCCGTTCCCTCCGCTTTGCCTGCTGGCTTCCCACGATGCGCCAGCCACGGTGTTTCCCAACGTTCCTCTGGTCGCTGGTGCTCTCCAGCTCACTCTTTTACTTTTTTGGGTTCCTCTTGCTCCCCCGGTGTGCCCCTCACTCTTTTCACCGAGTGACTATTGTGGTGATTCTTCAGTGTCATCCCAGTTATTGCCATCGTGTATCCTGCTTCCCAAGATGTGGGACATTCCGAGTGGTGTCGCTACCTGATCTCGAGGTGAACACTCGATTCGGTAACCCCATCTCACCTTGATTTCCTCGTGGCTCACTCTGTACCAAGCCGCTTCTGGTACTCGCTGTTGGCGTAACCGGTGATCTCTTCAGCTTACCGCTCCTTGCAAACGTATTCGCGTCCTCCTCATTTGTTTTATTGGATGTCACCATTTTGTTGGGCCTCTCGTGATCCCATGATTATCTATGCGAGCAGTGAGGTCATGCAAGGGTTGACACTATCCTTCATGGGACGTAGTGTTTAGAGCCGGATCGGCGTAAAATCGAGAATGCTCCATCCGAATCTAGTACACCCAACTAAATCATGACGAGTTTTGAACATACCCGGAGACCTGCCAGGGTTTTGATGGGACGGAGGGTGCCGTGCTGTTAGCCCACTCGCCATTTCAAGTCGGTGTCATGCTTCCTTACTCAGCGAGTAGAACCGCACGTCTGTCAGCCCAAAGTTGTCGTCCATTGTCGTGATCCGTGTCCTATCCGTTAACGTTCGCCATGATCAGTATGCCATAATCATGCTGTTACTGGCGTCGATCCTGATGTGCCGGTTGGCACTCCGGTTGGGCTAGGGTGCTTTTATTGCTAAGATCTTAGGTTGCAGGAGTCTTAGGATCTTAGCAGAAGCGGTACAGACTCGCTTCGTAGGAGCTGCTTTTAATTCTGGTGACTTGAGATAGTCATTTGTAACTGAATGTGATTTTGAAAATTTCTTAGTGATAACAGTTCCAAAACTAAGGCATAGGCAATATGTTGCCTGATAAAAAAATGGTATAGTACATCGACGAATTCTTGCTTTTGAATTTGGTTTTTATTATTAATTTATAAGCTACCATTTTCACCGTTGGAATTTGCAAACGTGGGTGCTCCCATTATACAATTTGAAGCCAACGAAGTGAGGCTGTCCAGCGCAGATTCATACGATATGCGCTACGTCGATTGCCTTGGAACGATCCGCTGAACCCTGAACCATACGAAGATCGTTGTCGATTATTAGGACCACAAACTTTAGAAGATCGTAACCCCGCGTCGTAAGCTACCTTCGTGTCTAAGCTTCTTATGGCTGAATATGATGTTCCCGATCTTCTATCACACCAACCCGTGTCCTTTGTTCTCGAACACTGCTGCACTCTGAAATGCACAACACTAACTACGCTGCCACCAACCGATATTAGAAATGGCCCGTCGCTTCAACGATTATAACGACATCTTCGACTTCGTCATTAGTTCAGCGCATGTCACCTTAGATAATTTCTTTTTATCATAGTTCATTAAGACTAAATTATTTAAATACAAATACAAGAGAATGTCGAAACTCGCTCCAAATCTTCTGATTAGGCAGGCGATTTGTAGATGCGCAGAAACGGTTCAACTCCTATTCAACTCAAATTTATAACAATTTTCAATTTAAATGATTATACATTAAAGACTTTTTTCAAACAAGTGAGAACAACTAATTATTTATCTATTTGAATATTCATATTTTTTCACAGATCCTATTCTTTTATGAAACTTTTTATATCATTAGACAGTCTTATTTTTCTAGGCAATTCTTCTGCTAGATCCTTGAAACTATGGCAAAAGACACACCAGTAATTTTGTTTGTTGACATGTAAAGGGTGTACTAAAAATACTACTGATTTCTCTACAAAGGATAAAAAAAACTATAGCTGTATTTACCTAGATTAAGCAAATATTATATTTGAGCACACGAAGCTTACAGGTTTCATTTCGGAATTCATGGATTTTTGGACAATACAAAAGAGATGTTTCAATGAATTAATTTACTAAACTAGCCGGAATTTTATCTACTATAGGACTGTTCACTAATCGAAAGTAAATCCCCTGATTACTACTATCTTGCAATTTACGTAAATTTTGTTAAATGTAACTAGAGCTTAAAAAATTGACATCCCTGCGTGAACTTGAAAGAGAATCGAAATTTAATTCCTGCCCGCCGCGATGAATGAAATGTTTGGTTCGTTTCCCTCGTCATTCATTCTCCCGACATAGCGCATTCGGGTTCGCATATGTTCGATTTCAGAAGCAAATTGAGTTTTGTTTCTATGCTAGCTCTGAAAGGGATTATTGAGCGAAAATGCACTGGACATAGATTACGCAGCTCACTAATGCTCGAACAGTCCACATAATAACAAATGAATGCTTTGGCTGGCGAAGGAATTTATATTTCCTCTGCACTCAAACATTCGATTCTGCATGAAATTTTAGTCAGTTGGAAAGTTGAATGACCGTGGCGTAGAATCTGAATGTCAGTTTCGATAAGCAGAAAAAGTTAACTGATTTTGAAATTTCGAAGCACTGAATGTAACATTGATGACTCCACTAGAATTACTCAAAACTATAAATATGGGTGAGCTAAATAATTTTAGCATCACACTTGTTTCCGACAAATCAAAGAAAACACATCGCACTTGCTTCTCCTGTGCCGAAGAGACTTTCTTTCAGATTTCTATGTTTTTAAATTATTGAAATTTATCCGATTTCTGTAATTGTTCGTTTTCAACTAGCTCAAGTTTTTTTACAATCATCATCAAGATTGGAAGAGATGCATGATTTCTTGAAAAAAGCTGTAATGCTTTTTGATTACAGGTTTGTTTTACCAAAATTTAGGAAACAATTTCAATCAACGTTGTTCCACCTTCCGTTGAATGTTTTGCGGTTAACGAAGACGTAATGTGTTAAATGCCGTTTTTTTCAAACCGAATTGAGAGGATCAGAGCGAAATTCCGAAAGCACTCGTTCTGAGTATATAGAAAAGATAGAAGAGGTGCTCGTGAGGCTTCTTCGATTATCTGATTCTTTTTTCCTCCTCCGTGATTTCTGATCATCTCTCGTTTTAGTCTAAAACGAATAAAAAACAGATCGTGAGACTGCTATATACTGAAGACATAATATCGAAATTATTGGACTAATAGATTCAACCAGTCACAACATTTTAGTCGCAACAGTGTTGCGAACTCGCATGAACGGAACAAGCTCCTCGCATGAAAGTGGAATTAAGTGCCAATGAAAATGATGATGCGCTAAAATGGCGCGAAAGCAAAAACTGTCGCCTCAGCTATATCGTTCTCAGTAAATTGAAATTTGTTTTTGGCCTAGTACGCTTGAATGTGATGTCTAGTATTTATACTAAGAGTACAGAGTGCACAGACCTAATACAGTAATTCAAATTGGGTACAATTCAAAAACCTGTCATTTAAATTTAAAATAGAGTTGCCTGTATCGAGTATTACATCTAAGCTTTGTTGAACGGAACAATCATTTGCGATGATGCGTTCACTTTTGGAGAGTTTTAGTACTCAGTCGTCCATTAAACTTCTTCTACTATTTTTTTTTTAAATAATTCATAAGTGAACTCGGTTCAATGCTTTGGCCAATCGAAACAGTGGATCTGCTATCTAGTTATATCTATTTCCAACAATAAAAATATTAAAATGAGTTTTAATGGTTGTCCAACAGATCTCACGCAAGCTCTTAACCATTGCACGTAGATACCTGTTTACGAAGCAGGGAAATATTTTTTCCTCGCCAACTGCTTATAGGGGGTCTTCCATATCTATCTCGCTATTGAACACTTCCGTGTCATAATCGTGGTTGCTGCCTTTATGTTCGCAAACATGCTTGCTTGTTGCCTTTATGATTGTGAATTTCCTCAATGATTGTGCTGGCTGTAGATTTTGAGATATTGACGCAGCTTTTGCCGTTGTCAATATTGCCTGAACATGTGCCACGTATTTGGTAATTGTTTGTGTTCAGCGGTAAATAAATCGTAATGTGACGTTTTTTCAAACAGTTGTATAGTACTAGTTTGCCGTTGATATGTGCAAGAAACGGTATCCGATCTTGTAACCGAACATTGATTCTCTCACCGTCCATTTATATGAAGATCTTAATTACAGCATTATCACACACAACCATTAAAATTTGATGGCTTTAAATCATTCGAAATCAATGATTTCGGCTGATCCAATTTGTTGAACACTATGAGCGCAGAATACCTGAGGTGGTAGAACTCAATAAAGATGGCTATCGTAAGTATAGCCTCCATTTTCACCATCATAAAATGTTCCTCATCACAAATACTCGGTCTTGTACGAGTCACCACTAAACACAGTATTTGGCCGGTGCACCACTTCTTGCTTCTGCGACCCACTCATCTCGACAGATTACTAGGGCATAGTGTAGTAGAAGTTTTCTTTGTTCTTCAGACAAGGAACACAATCTAAAAGCAACTTTATTTGTCGTTCGCTTCACACCGGCTGGGACAGAAGCATAAACCACACTGAATTTCGTGATCATTGATTTTGGTTGTTGGAAACAGCAATCTTCTAACTGTATCTCAAACCAAACGAGCTACAAGCTAAAGTCGCTGATAATAATGTTTTTGAAATTTATTTTCAAAACATTTCGGGGGGGCTTTAGCCCCCCTCTAGCTACATGCCTGTGTGCGTGTCTGTGTCATGTAAAACTCACACAAGTTTCTCAGACATGGCTAAATAGCAGTACCGTCTTTACGAATGGGCACACTGGGCCTGGGCCCGCACTTAGGGTATATATAAATCCATATCAACGTCTGTGTCGAATATTTGTAACTCTTCAATGCGTTGCTGAAAATGGCAGAAATTTGATTTGAAAGTGGTTTATATTTTAAAGTTTATGCTGGCATTGCTTTGTCAATATTCCAATGCATCATATCAATGAATCGATAGCAGTGCAGTTCGGAATCGCACATTGATTTATATCCCATGTGTTCAAACTATCAAAAAGCATCAGACGACCAAGCACACTGATACTAGCAGCAGAAAACGCATCACAGCAAAATCAGGATAGCATTGCATCATTTCAAACGCTGCACAAACAAGTTTCAATTTATTTGAGCATAAACAAGGAAATATATAAAGTTCGGAAAGGGCTGGGCCGTAGCGACAAACAGAATACAATGGCCCACAAATTTGTGTCTGGCAAGCCTTCTGCGGATGTGGGATAATGATTTAGGCTATTAATTAATACATTTTGGACCGCCAATGGGGAAATGATGAGTCAAGCGAAAGCAAGGTAAAACATTTCCCCCAGTGGCAGGATTTGAACCTGCAACCTTCGCGACTCCGCCCCAATGCACTAACCCTTATTCTATCCTTGGGTATGATTACGTCCCAGAAAAAGCATATGATTGTCGCACTGGCGACAGTGATCGTACCCTGCCTGCAAAATCTAAGCGTTCTCTACAGGTATTAAAGTTAGACACGCTGGAGTAAACAGCCGTCCGGTGTATTGGTTAACCACCGGCGCCGTCTATGAAATGTGAGGTGGTAATTATGGTATTATCAAAAATATATCGTTTACTTCATTTTCTACATACGTCTTCCCAAGCCTATTATAATAAACGGGTGTACAAAACGTCTATTGAATTATTTAACACGAAAAAACCTACCTCGACAAATTCGTAATATATTGTTTGCCTTTTTGGACCAGACGTCTATACCGCGTTCAAGATGGCTGTTATACGCTAATCAGAAGAATTCGAAACGTTAAATCAACTCACCATGCGAAGCAAAAAACATCATTTCTTATAATTTGGACATTTCTTAGTTTGAGAAGAGAACTCCTAAAAAATAACTAAATAATAATACAATAAACAACATACGATAATACAAATAAACAACGAATAAAAATGAACAACAAATACTTCTTTTGTCAGCTTTTGTGAGAATTAGAAAGTCTGATACATTACTTTACTTAATCTCTTAAAATGTTCGGATTCAACATGTGAAAAATAATCAATTAATAGGAACTTTCGCGCTTTGTTTACGACAGCCACGTTAAAGTTATCACGGAATACAAAGATTTTTTTCTGGTAAAGACAACCTTCAAATGGTGGACGGTAAATTCTCCCTTGGCCAAATCACTCTTTATACTCATACAACGTCATGCAACTATGAAGGTCAGATTACCACATGTTAATTCTGTCAGGTTACTACTATAATGTGCAACTGCTAATCAGAGAAACGTCACGCAATATTTTTAATTTTTAACCTTCAAAGATCTTTTTATCTTTCCAATAGATTTTACAACATATCTATTTTTGGAAATCTTAGATTGGTACAGGATTCTTCTCTGCCATATTCTGCTTAATTCTTTCAAACGCTATAAACTCTACCTTATTATTAGTGTCCGGGATTTCGCTTTTTTTTGGAAATTCTGCGCATAATAGACTCACTTGCTAATACATTTTCAGATCAATTCAGATTATCTTGCGTGTACAATGTCACCTGGTGGTGGAATCTATAACCATGTATTTTCGCTGTTGATTTTGATGGTTTGTTGGCCTACTTGGCTGTTATTTAGAAGTCTTAGAGTGGCACGGAGAACCATGCAACTGTACATCTATTTACACTTGTTCAATGATGGGGGCCCCTTAATTCAATAGTGCCCAGGGGCCGCGAGCGGTCTTAAGACGGCCCTGCTGAATAGATTTACACAAGCCTTATTTCAAATGAAAGGCATAACGCTCCCTAAAGCTGCTATTGAAGTTTTAGTTGATTCGCATTGGGCGCAACATTTCTTGGTTTTACGGATCTAGATCACTAATGATCAATCGACGTAGCTTTGACCACATTGGCCAGCTATGACGTTTCTTGATACTCCCGAGGAACTTGCCAAGTTCCTAAGCTAATGTCACGCTTATTTCTCAACGAATTCTTGATCGATTTGGATTTTTGAACCTTGATTTCAAATGAAAGATACAGATATCTTATCGACTGATACTGAATTTCAATCAGTTCCGGCATTCGGTTTGGGAGTTATAGATTAGTTATTGCGGGGTGAATTGCAAAATATAATTACATGAGGATGGCATTAAATTCGTGCTGATTAAGCAAATTAAGTATTATACTTTTTTGTTTAAAGTGTGTCAGCTGACTTGGTAATCGTGGGATATGTACTAATTATAATAAGAATGTAATTGACATGGACATTATTTTATTGAACATAACCAGCTAACGAATCATACCCAACAAACATTTCGTGGTTTTATAAACGTTTTAACAGTTGCTTTATTCAGCTTTAGCTGAACATTGGAAATATACGTGTAATCATATATCGTTTATTCCACCCTTAAGCATCTGGATTTGGAGAATTTATTCAGCTTGTCCTGATTAAGACACATTAAAGAACAATTCTTCAGCGTGTATACAGCCTGAAGAAAACCTCAGTTCAGCTTTATCAATAAACCTTTTCATTATCGCTATTCAGCTGAGAGAATTATCATTGGAAAATAATTTAGAAAAGATATTTAGATAGGTTATACACGCCATCAATCACGTTGGAATCCATATTCTTTTATTAGTGTTACGTTACAGGTAGAGGCAAATTGCATTACCTTGTTGGATATCTCATATCACGTACCTGGGATTCGAACCTGCAACCTGTTGAATACTAAGCACTTACCTTACTGTCTGCATCAATCTTGCTTACATCGAATGCTTAAGATTTCACCGATATACCGACAAGTCTAAGATGCTGAATAGAATCTGTACAAAGAGCTACAGTACCCATTTATAGATTTGAGTGAACCTAGTTGGCTTGGGTTCGAATCCCAGCCTACGATATTTTTTTTATTTTAATTTAATTTTTATTTAATCATTTTTAGAACATTCGGGAATTTTAAATTAGACAATTTATTTATTTCAAAACCTGATGATTGTGACGTTTTTGTATCCAAGGTGAGGGCTGTCACAACAAATTTAGATAAGTAATAATGGGTGTCATATGAAAGTGGTGGTAACTGAATGATGGATTGAAGCCATTTATAATTCTAAGGTGCCAATCTCCTCGATTTATTTACCACTCCCTACCAAATGATTTTCTTTCCATCGCAATTTTTTTTGGTGAGCGGAAGTCGCTGTTCGAATTCAATAGTTTATTTATTTATATCAACTAAGTTCGCCTGCGTGAATAATTGGTAGAAAACAATCATGGTAACAATGCTGGTGTCAAAAATTTACAGCAACGTTGGAACAAAAAGTTTCTCTTGTGTTCAATATGAGAATATTCATGTTTCACAAGTAAACAGACCGTTTCGAATTAAAAGGTAAATTTACATAAACAAGGGCGCGTGTGATTTGGTAAGCTTGTACATTGGAAAACTGTAAATCGCTGGTTTCACGTGCTGAAAACTCAGTAGATGTAAAAAAAAAACAAAATAAATTTTCTTTCGTTTATTGATCTATTGCTCCTTAACCGTAATATATGCAAAATATCTCAATTGGAATATACCGAAATACTTACAAAATATATTGATTTCTCGCTTGCAAGATTTACGAGTACAGTTGTCATCAATGTAATAATCGTATGTTATTCCAGGGACTCTATAGTCCATAGACAGGCACTTACTTTGAAAACCCAAATGAATTGTTTTCAATTGAAATTGCATTGAAATTGAAATTGGAATCAAACTCAAATTGATGACGCTAAAACTTCCTCAATATTGCCAAAAAGGTTTTTTTTGTGAATGAAAAATAATGAATTCGTGAAAAAATAAAGTTAACGGAAAAGCATTTTCTGCCTACAATACGACTGGATATGCGCTCGGTAAATTCATTTTTCGCTTAGATCTTGGTAAAAGCTACAATTGTTTGCTGGGAATCAGCAAACAAACGACACTTTTCCGAGATATCAGTATAAACATTTACTTCTTACTCGGCTGTGCGGGGATTTGCCTGAGTTCAACAAAATGTGTATGTATATGCAAGTTATTAGACTTTTCTACGGCTTATGTACGTACACTTCACATGGCACAAATACTACATCACTAGCGGGTGGCAAATAATAAACAAAGACGGCAAAAGCAAATGGGATTGTTTTCAACCAGGAAGCTACAGAAGTGTTCGTGAGACCGGGTGACAATAACTCTAGAGAAAATTTAGAATAGGACGTAAGTAACAATGAGAGATTCTCTTTGGGGTCTTTCTCTTCTGTTTATTACTCGACCATTTCAACATTTACTACTCTACTCATTGTATAATATTCTAGTAAAAACCGTCGGCTTTCGATATGTACTGGAAAATTAGTGCAAAGTGTTGTAATGACGTCGTAATAAACAAAAGAGAAAGTAAACAAAGAGAGGCTCTCAATGTTACTTACGTCCTATTGAAAATTTTCTCTAGAACTCATTGGCAAGATTTTTTTTTAAGTTTGCTAATTCATCGTACCAACTGGATAGTTTCTTTTGGTTGGCAATGACATTTTCTCAGGACGAAATTAAAATTGTAAATTAACTGCATGAAAAAACTGTATAAATGTTACAAGAGCAAACCGTTGAAACAATAAATAGAATAAGAAAAGGGTTCTTAATGCGCTAATTTGAGAAGTCCTTCACTTAAAAGTAAAAAAAAAACAATAATATGCGTGTATTGGGACTCGAACCCAGGTCGGTTGCCATTCGTCATGGTTTGCTAATAGTGCCAATTTTTGTAGTAGGAACCTTTGTTAAACACATAATTCAGCTAAAAGTCAAAGGTGCTATAAAGGCAAATGTAAAGGTAGAAACAACCTTTTGAAGAAATGTAGTGCAGCTTAATGATTAAAGGTAATACTATTGGTAACAGCATCATTTATTCAACTCGTAATTCAGTCTAATTAAGATAGTTGAATAAAAGCTTTAATATGGTCGCTGTTACATTTATTAGCAGTATAGTTCAGTCTAGCTGGAACTGGCGAATACTGGATTTTAAATAGGCTGAATAAACTGTTAATGTTTAAATAGTTCATCGAAAGCTTTATTCAGCTTACATAACCTTTAATCTGCTATTAATCAACACGTAGTATTATAGTTCAGCCAGGCTTCATTTTACTCATCTTTGCAACGAAGACCGTAACTAGGAGAGCAGAGAGAAACCACATGCTCTCATTACTGAATCCTCTTGCTTGTGACAGAGCAAACCTTTATTAGATGCTCTGCTATTACCTCATCATAGTCTGGTGGAGCAACGGAGATAAATTGCTCAGTTGGCAGATGAGAATAAAATAGTTTCCTCTTTACTCCCAAGGGAACCAAATTTAGTTCGCTTCACATCAGTGTTCGAATATTTAACTCGGCTTTCATGATAAGTATCCATGTTTTACCTTCTGGGAATAGTAAAGATGTTTGAATTGGCAGCTTCCAGTTGGAAATCGCTGAACAACATTAAGGGGTTACACTACTGTAGAGCTCGAACAAATGGGCATATTTCGGAATTTTTTCTTGGCACAATAAAGGGATGAGTTGAAATGTTGTTAAAAGGAATTTACAACATACTAGCTAATACCCATCGCGCGTTGCTGCGACTTTCATCGAAATAGAAGGAAACACACAATTTGTTCCGAAGCGCCATCTGGCGGGCAGATAATCTCCAACCAATAGCACACAGACACGCTCCGTAACAAATGCCTACTATGTACAAATTTTCACGGCAATCGGTTAAGCCGTTTGGGAGTCTATAAATATTATACATACAAACATTGACTTTTATATATATATATATATATATATATATATATATATATATATATATATATATATATATATATATATATATATATATATATATATATATATATATATATATATATATATATATATATATATATATATATATATATATATATATATATATATATATATATATATATATATATATATATATATATATATATATATATATATATATATATATATATATATATATATATATATATATATATTTATATATATATATATATATATATATATATATATATATATATATATATATATATATATATAGAAGATAGAAGATAGATAGATGTATTTGATCAGAAAAATATTTTTTTCTAGTAATTTCATCACAAGATGGCAACTGTGCAGCATTTTCCCCTATGCGAGTTTTTTAGGTAGGTCCACGGCCTGAAAACTATCTCCCGTAATTTTTAACCTAGATCCATTTTCTGATTCCTTATGACAGTGACAAGCCGCTTACGCAGGATTTTTTCGCGAAATGGTGCACTATTAAATGAAAAACGTGTTTAATCCACCTAACAGTGTGATGAGACATTTCTTATAACTCTTATCACTCTTCGGATATTATATCGTTTGAGAACATTTAGAACTTGATGCTTCGCGATTATTTTGATAACACATACTACATGGGATAGTGGCAGGACTCAGAGAATCGCTCAAATCAGCATAGGACAACATCAGTGCTAGAAATCTCAAACCAAATCAATGGGAAAGCGAAAAAATGGCCCAAAAAATAGACATACCAACGAATTATTGTTAATGCTCTGTTAATAAAATATCTATATTGTGGTGGGAAAACTGAATTTTCCTAAAGGGGTTATATATTGTACTGAGCCAAAAAAATCGAATTTTTTCAAATAGTATATAATTTTCGCAAACTTATTAGGAAAAAATGTTTTATAAGTTTTCGTAATATTGTGTAGGAAAAAAGCTGAAAATTTCTGTATTTTCTCTATCTGCAACGTATAAACCCTTAAATATACCAATTCATTGGTATACGAATTGGAATAGGTTCGCCAAATTTTGGAAGAAGTCTATGAAATAACCCCTTGAGATCTACCTAGAAATTTTTGTAGTTCGATGCAATAAAAAAATCTCCAAAAAAGAAATGTACCTATTAATGTGAAACACAGCGAATAATACATACAATAAAGACCCATTTTTATCAGTCTCATGGTGTCTTTTAGGCTGACAAAATGGGGACATTGACTAAATCGGGCAATTTTTTTTCTTTATAATAAACTGAAGCTGTTAAAATATTCTTCTCGTTCCTTGATGTAGTTTATAACTATTTCTGATTATGATGAACTTTTTATTTTCGCATATTTCGCATATCTTCATGATAAGGAAAACATGTTCAAGAAAGGATTTACTCGAATTCAGTCTTGTTCGTCTGCTAGAGCCCATCAAACATATGTTCATATTTGGCAGATAAAATCGGGGTTTCAATGTGTTATAATAGATATTCAGCATTCGAAGAAGTTTCTTTTGAACGAGTGTAGAACGACTTTGTTTCTACTTACTTGAAATCAGCGGCGTAGCCAGAAATTCGGTTTAGTGAAAATCGATCATACTGTCCAAACGGCATAATTCCGAAACCATAATTTTTGAAGTTTTAAAATTATGCAGAGTTAATTTTTCAGAAAATAGTATCAGAGCTCGTGTCTTTAACGAATATGTTGAGACTTTATTGTAGTCATGAATATTAACCTGAGAAAATTCACCATAAATACTTCTTGGACGATATACCGTCAAAATTATTTTATCAAATGATGTTTGTAAAACTCATCGAAGATACTAAACCTCCGAAATTGGCGGTTTCAAAATGATGCTATCTTGACCTTAAATTACTGTTTTTAACCCTCAAAAAGGCAACCGGGTCTCAGAGGCCCGGTACGTTACCATTTTTTAGTTACAAAAAAATGTGTATGCAGTATAAGCTTGGGCATGGAAATTTTGATAAGTAGCTTTGAAATCTATAACAAAAATAAAGAATTGTGAAATTTTCATCTATGGAGTGATGCGCAGCTATGTTTGAATTTTTTACATGCACAAAAAGGCAAGCCGGGCCTGGCAGGCCCGGTGTGCATGCAATATTTACTAGAAATACCACGGGTTTCATACATTAATATTTATCTGAAAAAAACATTTTGATGAATTCATCTTCATATTAGCAGGAATTTTTTTCATGTTTTGATTGATTTTATCTTTTTACCTTTTCTTATAAGAAAAAAATCTTGAAAGTTTGAGTTTGTATACATTTCTTTTATAAGAAATGTAAAAATAGCATACGATAATGACGTGTGTCATATTTTTTTGGGTAAATACTTTTATTTCGCCCACTGTGGTCTACTTGACAATTATTTGAATACAACATAACCTAACTCTGTCGTTATTGTCTATTTTTGTTGTATATTCTTTGTGTTATAGTTGTCGTAATTATTCAAATTGTAGAATCTAAAAGCAACAAAAAATTGAAATGGCTATAAGACAATATGCCCATGTTTTCAATCGTCTCAAAGAATCTGAAATAATGGAAGAAATTGAGCAAATTCAACAGCAGACGATTCCGAAACTGATTTGCAAAGCGAGGAAGAAGATGTGAATGATATTGCTTCCGACGATGAATCTTATGCAGAAAAATATGAATATGTACTCCGGTTATGCATTAGAAGAAATTAATAGCAACCCAGAAACATTTATTGGTCGTGTTCAAACGAAATGGAGCTCAGAACCAATCGACAGTCGACGTGCTCTTCCGAGTACTCATCTTTTGGAAAAAAATTGACCTTTTTACACCCATCGCCTTATACGTTGAAATCGGGATTTGCTGCGTGTTCGTACTCATCATCCTGTAATTCCGGAACCGGAAGTCGGATCAATTAGAAATTCAACAGCAGCCAATGAGAATGCTGTACCTTTCATATGAAACCAAGTTTGTAAAAATCGGTGAAGAATTTGCTGAGAAATAGGTATGACATCATCTTAGGAACTTGGTAAGTTCCCCCGGGGCATCAAGAACCGCCATAGCTGGCCAATGTGGTCGAAGTGCCTTCGGTGGGTCATTAATGATCTAGACATGCAAAGCCAAGTAATGTTGCACATATTTTAATATATATTGCATCATTTGGACATCATGGTGGTTTCTATGGAAAATTGCTGTGTGATTGTACTCTTCAACACGTAACTCCAGAACCGAAAGTCGGATCAATAAAAAATTCAATAGCTGCACCTTTCATTTGAGACTAAATTTGTACAAATCGTTCCAGCCACCTCAGAGAAAAATCGGTGAGATTGTTTGTCACATACATACATCCATACATACACACACACACATACAGACATTTTACGATCTCGACGAACTGAGTCGAATGGTATAATAGATTTGGCCCTGCGGGTCTCGGTTAAAAAGTCGAAATTTCGACCGATTGCATAACCTTTCTATATGAGAACGGCAAAAAGGAGCTTGAATTTAGACGGGCCTGAGAGGCCCGGCTTGCCCTTTAATGTTAGGATTTTAGCTTGCCTTCACAAGGGTTAAACATTTGACCTATACATATAATTGGTTACACAACAAAAATCAAATGCTCATCAAAATCGATCAGAACCTGCTAGAGTCGAATGGAAATCGTCATTTTTCATAAATTTTTCTCTACATTCGGAAAGTGTTATCCTCGTTATTAATCATATTAAATTTTCGTCTCAACTCGATGCATTCCCAAAATAAAAACCTGTTTTAATCCACCTAGTGGTGCAATTGTGCTTTTCTCATTTGTCCAGACTACGATTCCATGGCTGGTTATGTTCAATACAATAATGGAAATGAATATTACATGTTCAGTACGATTTGCACATACATACAATGGATCGACAGCCTCGATCTTGAGATACTATGTGATACTGAAACATCGCTTGAAACCAGCGGCGGATCATGGAGAAGGATCCGGGAGGTCCAGGTCCTGCCAAAAATTTTCAACTTGTTAAGAAATTTTAAACTAGTTTTAACCCTTAAATGCGCAATGTTGTTTTAAAACAACATTGTGAAAACCATCTCAAAATTATCATAGTGACGTATTAAAACTGTGAGACAATTTTCAGAAAGTTTGACAAAAAGTGCTTTGCGCCTTTAAGGGCCAATTTTAAAGTAGCAACCCCTCACTGCATACTCCCTCCGGGCCGGTATGATTGACGATTTTTGGAGTGATTGCATTACCTTTCTATATGAGAAAGACAAAAATGTACCAAAGTCCAAAGAAGCCAATTTTTGTCAAACATTTCAATGTTTCATGCATTTTAAAGTCATTTGGCATCAAAAATACAAATTTGATTTTGAAAATTTTTCATTTTAGTTTAAATGGGAATTTGTTGTGTGATTGCACTCTTCAACTCGTAACACCGGAACCGGAAGTCCAATCAATAAAAAATTCAATAGCAGCCGATGGGAAGGTTGTATCTTTCATTTGAGACTAACTTTGTGCAAATCGGTTCAGCCATCTCTAAGAAACAGAGGTCACATTTTTTTTCCACATACACACATACACACACATACATACACACACAGACATTTTCCGATCTCGACGAACTCAGTCGATTGGCATATGACACACGGCTCTCCGGGTCGGGATTAGATTGACGAATTTTAGAGTGAATGAGAAAGGCAAAAACATTTTAGCAAATGTTGAAAGTTATGCATTTTTTTGGTGAGCAGTTCTATGTTTCATAGACATTAAATCAATTTTAACTTCGCTTCCTATTAAAAAAAGATCCTTATTACAGTACATTTCTACAAAAATGAGCTCAATTTGAAAATAAATCTGAGGATTATGATTGATTATAGAACTCTGGAATTTTCTATTGGAATGTTTTCAGGCAGGAATTTGATATTGATGCTATTAGACAACTGTGAAATCAAGACCAATAGATCAGTTACATATCAGGACCCCATTCCGACGATTTATCAAAAGTCCTCATGATGTTTACAACATTAGGTTATCAATCTACGGATCAGATAATTGTTATTGTAATATTGAATTAAATCAGTGTGCATCAATAAATTTTCAACTTCAATCCAATATTTTTTTTGGGTGTGGTGTGGGGGGGGGGGGTTGTATGGTGTTAAACCCCAAAACCTTCTCTTGGCTACGCCATTGCTTGAAGTTATTTATTTCGCTTTTCATTTTCCGATATGGTTTAGATCGATCCGATGGTTATAAGTTAGAAAAATTGCAGTCAGAAGGTTCGCACAAATGAACATTTTTGCACTGATAAGTTATCAAGTTCCTTCCAGACAAGTTGGAAGTGTTCGGTGATTATTTCTTGCGGTTGTAGATAGTAAAATGAAATACAAAATTCGTTTTATCGAAATAATGTTTGGCTTATTTCAATGGATTATTATTATATTGAACAATAAATAGGCGACAAAGAGTAATCCACAAACAACAAGCCATAACTTTTAAAGTATTTAAAATAGATATTTAAAGTCTTTAGTAAAGTTATTCGCAAAAGTAAGAGCTACAAATTTGCTGAAGACATCATTTCGATATAATCACTTCCACGAAAATTTGTGAAAATAACTCACTCATAGGGGGATTAATCATCAAAAGAGTAATACCAAAAGAAAGGGCATATTACCTCCATTAAATTCTCCGAAGATACTATTTACCTAAAATATGCCGTTTTGGCGTTAATAATAGATTACATGTTTTGGTCATATTTCTGGCAATGGGAAATGATAAAAATATTTCGTCCGCATTTAATGTTAAATATCTCTTTTGATAATAGTCCGATTTCAACAATCTATAGCTTGTTCGAAAGGTGTTCGTTAAAGCTGTCTAAAAACATATAAATTGTTAATCTATATTGTCAATTTCGGCAGATAATTCAAAAAGACTGCAAAAAACGCCATTTTTACACATTCAAACATTCATATCTTGGAAACTAAACATCAGAATCAAAAACAAATTAATAGCGTTCATACTGTTTTTTAGTTCTTTCATTTAAAATTGGTTTGGATAAGATCGGTTCAGCCATTGCTGAGAAACACGAATGAGAATTTGTCCGTTACATACACACACACACACAGACACACACACACACACAGACATTGTCCCAAATCGTCGAGCTGAGTCGATTGGTATATAAGACTCGGCCCTCCGGGCCTCGGAAAAAATCTTGAAAGTTTGAGCGAATTCTATACATTTCTTTTATAAGAAATGTAAAAACCTGTTTCAATCCACCTAGCGGTGCAATTGTGCCTTTCTCAAACATGAACACGAGAATTTTTGCGTTGTTTATATTCATTATAAGCTTCCAAATGTATATATTACATTTTTATTATAAACGACATGACAACTATATACAAGAATAGAAATCATTATTCGAGTTCTAAGACTTTGTAAAAGAAAAAACAGCCACATTAATATTAAATTGAAAAAAAGGTGCGAAATCGGCAAAGTCCCAAAAAGTCGATTTTTATAAAAAAATAATTTCGGGTTAACATAAAATCTCGACGTTTCATGCATTTTAAAGATGTTTGGCATAAAAAATACGAATTCGATTTCTGAAATTTCATGGGGTCCCCCCGTTGAAAATTTTTTTGAGCTTATATGGGAATTTCATATGTGACCGGACGGTTTAGTCTATATTTCCGGAACCATATAAGCGATCCGTACGAAATTTTATAGACATCTGTGGGGATATTATTCTACATGACATGACAACTATATACAAAAAAAAAAATCATTCGGGTTCTAAAATTTTGCAAAAGAAAAAAACAGCCACGGTAATATTGAATTGAAAAACCTGTTTTAATCCACCTAGCGGTGCAATTGTGCCTTTCTCAATCATGAATCACGAGAATGTGTGCGTTGTTTATATTCATTAAAAACTTTTAAATGCATATATTACATTTTATTATTATACATCACATGACAACTATATACAGGAAAATAAATCATTATTCGAGTTCTAAAATTTTGTAAAAGAAAAAACAGCCACGGTAATATTGAACTGAAAATAGGTGCGAAATCGGCAAAGTCCCAAAAAGTCGATTTTTATAAAAAAAAAAATTTCGAGATGACATAAAATCTCGACGTTTCATGCATTTTAAAGATGTTTGGCATCAAAAATACGAATTCGATTTCTAAAATTTCATGAGGTCCCCCTTTGAAAAAAAAAATTGAGTTCCGGCTTATATGGGAATTTCATATGTGATCGGACGATTTAGTCTATATTTCCTGCCCCATATAAGCGATCCGTACGAAATTTTATAAACATCTGTGGGGATATTATAGCTATCATTTGGGACTAAGTTTGTGAAAATCGGCCCAACCATTTCCGGGAAACTGATGTGAGTTCGTAAATTTTGAAAGATGGCCGCTTTTCCCGGGCACTTCCGGAACCGTCTATGGTGGTCAATGTAGTCAACGAAAGTTTGGTTGGCCGTCGGTGACCTAGAACAGCAAATTGAAGTTCCTTGAGAGACATTTTAGCGAATTTTTTACCTTTTTTGCTTTCATCGGAGTATCGGTTTGAATCACAATTTGCTATGTGATCGCACGCCACAACCTGTAACTCCGAAACCGGAAGTCGGATCGGGATGAAATAAAATAGCCATTTACGGGGACGCAATACCTTTCATTTGAGGCCAAGTTTAGTCGAATCGGTCTAGCCATCTCCGAGAAACCGATGTGACTGTTATTCTGAATTTAGATACTTCCGCCGGGGCTTCCGGAACCGATGATGGTGGCCAATGTTGCCAAATAGACTTTGAATGGATTTTAGTGACCTAATACTACAAATCGAAGCAGTTGTGGTCATATTTTCGAAAAAATTTCACCTTTATACATTCATTGCAGAATTTATTAAAATCGACATTTTCTGCGTGTTCGTACTCATCACCCTGTAATTCCGGAACCGGAAGTCGGATCCATTAGAAATTCAATAACAGCCTATGGGAACGTTGCACTTTTCATTTGAGACTAAGTTTGTCAACATCGGTTTAGCCATCTCTGAGAAAAATGAGTGACATTTTTGGTCACATACATACACATACGCACATACACACACATACATACATACACACATACATACACACACAGACATTTGCCGAACTCGACGAACTGAATCGAATGGTATATGTCACTTGGCCCTCCGGGCCTCCGTTAAAAAGTCGCTTTTCAGAGCAATTGCAATACCTTTCTATTGAGAAAGGCAAAAATGCCGAAAATACCATTAAAAACGAAATAAATTTTTAATTCAAAACAAATTAAGCAATAAGAAATTTAAATCCTTTGCTGGAGAAATCAATTTCGAATATGCTGTGAAAATTTCACAACAATCAAAAGCCATTTGTTCGACTTGTATTTCCGGCCAACTCAAAAAAGTGGGTTTGAGGTTTACACAGAAGGCGTTGTGGAACAATTGATAATTTGAACATTTATATGTCGTTTCGTCTTCCTTTTTAACATCCTAAAACACATTTTACACTAATAAATATAAATCCGACTTTTTAAGAATTCTACTGTGGTGTAACCACTTAAATGACCATTAGACTGATAGGATGTTGAAACTATTTTCATCCTAATTATAGTATAACCCTACTCATTTGAAGCCTTTGGTTAAAGCAGCGTCTGCTATCTTTCTTCATCTCATTGTCGTAAATAGCAGGGTGAAAATTAGGGCACTCGAATTAAATTTTCGTTGCGTTTAAACACCAGTATTTTACTATTTTCCGCCTTAATCCAATCTTCGCCATAATAAAATCAACGTTGTCTTCAAATCATTCTCGTGGACATTTTTAATAAATAGTGTCCTAATATTAGTGTAATGCTCAAATGCCTAATAATTTGCTCCACCAAACGTGCATAGATTACACACTTTGAATTTGAATTATTGAGTAATGGAAAATTTTACTTGGGTTTTCAACAGCAAGCCATTCGGTAGTCAATTTAGTAAACCAATTCTGTTACCAAACTCTCCGCAATATTCCCTTTTTATCCAAACGTCAAAAATACTCAGCAAATTTTCAGATGAGGATTGCTGACTTGTTCAGTAATTTGATCACTAAATTTGACGAATTGGTAGTGGAAATTAATTTACCAGCTTTTAAACTAATAATTCAATTTTTTTTTGGTCTTTTGGCTTAAGTGCCTATACCTTATTTAGGACTGGTGGTATCCAACGGGGAAAAACGATCGGAAATGGTGAGTGAAGCTAAGCAATCGTGTGTTGGATACCACCAGTCCTAAATAAGGTATTGGCACTTAAGCCAAAAGACCAAAAAAATTGAATTATTAGTTTAATTCGAACGGGCGGGTTCGCTCCCGTCATACCTCTGTTCACTAGGCAAGGGACCAGAAATCGACAGTCTTCATTAGCTCTGTCACCCACCGAAGTACGATGGGTAATGAACTAAAAATTAGACATCAGACGATTATAAAAACCCGGGCCTTGGTATCTAGCGGGGAAATTAAATAGATCAAATGTGTTGGGGTAATCAGCTGCCGTTGTGTGTGATTCCTCGCTTTGCAGGCAGGGTACGATCACCGTCGCCAGTGGGATAATCATATGTTCTTTCTGGGATGTCACCATACCCAGGGATAGCATAAGGGTTAGTGCATTGGGTCGGAGTCTCAAAGGTTGCGAGTTCGAGTCTCGCCTCTGGGTGAGGAATTTTTTTTCACATGATTGCTTAGCTTCACTCACCATTTCCGAGCTTTTAAAGGTTTACATTTCCTGAACTTGATTACGAATTTTAGCCCGGAATTTCTGAACACAAAGCATTCTCATTATCAAAAAAATTGCTTGTTCGCAAAAATCTTCAATATCAATATAATCTTCAATTATCAATAAAGTTGAATTATTTCCACTTTTTCGCGATTGAATCTACACTTCCTTGCACTATCAGGCTTCTAATTATTATATTTGCGAGTCAAATCCTTTATCCAAAATCGTCATGTGTAAAATTGCTCTAGTCAAGGAATAAATACACCTGAAACATGACAATGACAACCACAACAATCTCACTATTACTGCTTTCACTGTGTTCTGTTAAAAATTCATGGTTTCACGAAAGACT
The DNA here is from genome assembly GCF_030247195.1 of Topomyia yanbarensis. Classification (NCBI taxonomy): domain Eukaryota; kingdom Metazoa; phylum Arthropoda; class Insecta; order Diptera; family Culicidae; genus Topomyia; species Topomyia yanbarensis. Next base: position 80,997 of record NW_026684091.1, on the reverse strand, counting down.
AAGAAGTATTCGCAATGTGCAAACACGTCGTGTTAATGTTTGTCTCCGAAAATGGCGATTTAACAGAAGGTTTGTTGTACGTGTTTTGTATGTTTTTGACGAGATTCAATGATGTTTATTTTACTGAATGGTGGATAATTTACCGAAAAAAGCAAAAGTAATAATAAATTCAATCAAAAATATTCCAGGTTTTAGCAGCAAATTATTCGTAAATATACCGAAGTCGCTGAAAAATCAATACGCTTTCGCAATTTTTTAAATCAATTGCTGATCTCCGTTAAATATTACTGTGCAAATCGTCAAATGAAATTACTGAACAACTTTGGGTTGGCTTAGTGTGTACATATAAATGGCTGGATTGAATATGCAAAGCCTAAATAAAGCACTCATTTGATATAAAATATCGCCATTCTGTTGTTTTCGAAACCATCTTATTTTATTGGCATTTTTTCAAACATGCTCTTTCTGTAACCGAGCATCTGATGAGGAACATTTCTCTTGAATTGGGCGAGAATTCAAGCAAAATTATTGAAAAGGTCCTATGTGCAAATGAGAGCCTCTCTTTGTTTACTTTCTCTTCCGCTAATAACACGGTCGCATTTGCCTTTGCTGCTTAACTCTTTGCATAATATGCTAGTCGAAATCATAATCTACCAATATGTACTGGAACATTATTGGAAAGATTAATGGTGAAGCCGTGAAAATCAAAAGAGAAAGTAAACAAAGAGAGGCTCTCTTCTGCACATAGGTCCATTTAAAAAGTAGGCGAGAATTAATACTTTCGCATCTCCCCTGCGTGGTAGAGAGATATGCGTGAACACACAAAAAATCTCTTGATTCTCGAGAGCGTGTTCTTTCGCTTTCGGTGGGAGCTAGTAAACAGCCCTACTGCGTTTAACTGCTTGCAAAAGAGAAAATGAGCTAATATCGAGAGCAGTAAGGAAGCCTGAGTTCAGCTCCTAATGTTTGTTGGGTAGTTTGGATAAACGAGAAAGGCACAATCACACCACTAGGTGAATTAAAAAAAGGTTTTTTGCACGAGTCCGAATGTTTGTTATCTGTGGTTATACGTTGAATTCACCCAAAAACCGACAGCGAGTAATTTTTAGATGCGTCTATCATTAAAACTTCATTTGAGTACTCTAACATCTAAATATTTCATATTGTTTGTATCGAAAGTTGTAAGAATAAAGAAAGGGAACGAGATCATCGTTTCTCTTAATATGGCACAAATTTTAATATTGCAACACTGTTTGGTATATTTATTCGGAAATCTATCGCAACCATTTCGCTCTTCTAAGAACAAAGAGCTTGTTGCAAAAAAAGAACAGGCAGAAGAACACTAAAACCTCGAAGATTCAAACCACCAACATCTTTCTACTTCCAAAAAAAAAAATTCAACAGCCATATAATTTTGGCTACATTTTTCATTCTTCCCTCTGTGTTCGCATCTTTTTAAGCCCGTTTCGGGATGCTGCTCCACCTCTCGTGATCACGCACGATCCCCCGTTATCCCTTTGCGCAGCACATTTCCTTTCCTATCCATGTTTTATGCTGCATATACCTATACCTACAACAGATCCAGTCCGAACCGAACGAACCACTTTTGTATGGAGATTCAGCTGCGCGGTTGCATCATTTTGGGGTTTCGGCTTTTTTTTGTTTAACGACGCGACCACGATGAGGACCAGTTTTTTGTCGGATGATTTTTAGCAATGAACTGGAACTGTGTGACGACGAGAACGAGGCAGGCAACCGACGATGCTGGCTCGCAAATGTAAATTTTCGGATGGGACCCTTTGAAGGAAATGCTCCGTTGTAATTGTTGTTCCGTTGTCAAAACTGGAATTTGGATTTGTCGACGTTGGTTGAGAATAGTTACTTTTACATCGTGGTTACTGAAGAATGAAATGAAAAACTTAACTGCAATCTACCGAAGAGAGCAAATATTTCGCAGAGAACTTAGTTCCAGGGAAACTGCAGACACGTTTTTCCTCAGTTTAGATTTAGGAATACATTAGCTGTTGACCTTGTAGCTTGGAGCCTCCGAAAGGCTCCAAAGATTTGGCAGCCAATATTTTGGAAAGGAGTTGCTTTTTCCACAGTGGCTATTATACAAAAACTGCTCTAGTTGGGGTTGTTTTGAAGGCCCCGTAGATTACAACTTTTGAGATATGATTAACTTGTAATTAAAAGCAAATATCTTAGATTTTTTCGATTTTTTATTCATTTCTCTTTTGTAAGGCAAAAAAAGATTTTTTTAAAATTTTCCTGAGTCAGTGCTTTTTAACAAAACAAGCTTGCTTTTTTAAAGGAATACAAGTTAAACTGAATTCCGCAACGAAACAAAGAACGAAACGATCGGCTGTAGAGTCTGTGGAAAAAGAATTTGACAAAGGGGCGGGCATAGCGTAGTTGGTAAATCGATTGTCTTGTACGCAGCTCACCTGGGTTTGATACCCATCTCCGCCTATAAGATTAGAGATTTTTCCAAAAGAGATTTTTGAAACCCTAAAAAGTGGCGAATGACCTTAAGATTAAAACACGTGTAATGTATATGTATCATAAATTCTAACATTAAAACATTAGAACCACCCTACCCCCGTACGTACAAGCCATGTGTGCCTACCGGCACATATCCAGGCATTTTTAAATTTGCCGAATTCGGTATACCTGCCTGCTTCAGAAGATGATCGGTCGAGGAGCCGTAATTCGACTGCTCTGCTACACGTTTGTTTGCCGATTCAAGGTTAATTTATTCATACTTTTTTTTGATTACAACTTTTGAGCGAAACAAGAAGAACGGTGGTGGAAAATCAGCTCCGATAGCTCGCAGGCTTTTCGGGCGCTGAGATGCAGGATTTGAAGACGAGAAAGAAGTAATGACCGATGACAACGAATCTACTCTCAGATGGCGAATGGGATTGCCGTGTAGCGAAATCTATATTAAGGTACGATTAAGATAAAAAACATGATTCATTTTAGCGAATAGATGTTAAAGGGAACCCGTTTTCGATTTTTTTAAATAAAAATATATTTTGAAGATTGTACCGTTGCAGGTTTGTTGGTTTTGTCGATGCGTGTTGTCTTTATTATAAACGAAAGGTATACACGGTGTGTCTAAAACCATTATTAACAAAAATTGACCATAAATTTGGCATACGGCATTCGAAAGATACAGTATCCGAGCATCTCCTCAGCGAATTTCACAATGATGCATCGAGAGATTCGAGAGATATGGCGATTTGAAGTTTTATGACATGTTTCATAAGGCTACCAGCAAACACCCACGGGATTGGACCTATCTTTATTAGCAAGGAGGTTAAACTATTCGATCTAAAGCTCTTTGCCTCTTCATAAGTAGCGCAGTCACCTTTGGGAACAAACTTTACATTTATTTCCCGCCACGCTAATGGAATGAATCCTGTTGCAAGACTACAAGGAAGAACTTTCAATCGCCCATTTGATCGACTTGGTGGTCACAATTCTACTAATGCCCAAGAATTAGAACCTGAAAAGAATTCTGGCAGAATCGTCAATGATGGTTTCGTACAGCCTGGAAATTGTGTGTCAAAAAGACAGTTTGGTAGATCTTGTCGAGTGCCAACGATTCCGGTTGAGAGATGAGTTTCTGTATATCACCGCCCCAACGACCCAAGAGCGTTGATAGTCGTTACTCCTCTCGCCATCTTCGTTACGATTCCGCGTGGCCGAACCTGTCCAGATACTTCTTGAAACAGTGGCGTTTGTTGAGCATCGAGAACAAGTTCTTCAACTATATCTTGCGCAATATCTACGCGCTTACCAACGACAAATTCGATGGTGTGAAAAATGAATTCTGTGATCGTCTAGACAAAACCTACGGAGAATGCTTAAAACATGGCGTAAGCTGCTATTTAATGGGTAAACGAGTATTTAGAGAAGGTTCAAATGAGGAAAGAGGATGGGTGATGCTGGACAAGCGGTAAAGCTGTTGGGAAGGACGGAATCATGGCTGAACCTCAAAAAGTCGGGAGCGATTGGCTGTACGAAGCAATCCACTGTGTGATTGGGATCATCTGGGTGGAATGGTAAACGCCTTCGGAATGGTTGGATGACCTCATATGCCCTATCTTTGAGCAGGGTCACAATCTCGAGTGTAATAACTATCGAAGCAAAACGATCCTCAATACTACTTAGAAAGTGTACTCTCTCGTGTTCTGTTTAGCAGACTGCGCTCGTTGGTTGAATCCTTTATTGGTGAATACCAATGCGGGTTTCGAGAAGGACGATCAGCGACGAATCAAATGTTCACCCTGTGACAAATTTGCGGACTCACCTTCTGGCTGTGGATTTCAAGGCAGCGTACGATTCAGTGAAACGAAGCTTGCGCTGGTTAGGTTAAAAACATCAAAATAAACGAAAAGACGACCCACTGCTTTGTGATGTTAGATGCAGTGAAGCAGGTTGATGCACTCTCTAATCTATTGTTCAACATGGCACTAGAAGGTACGATACCAAGATCTGATGTGCAAAGAGGAACGGAACTCACATGCTTCTTGTTTTCGCGGACGACATCGATATCGTTGGCGTTGATCGCAGAGCAGTGGAGTGTCTTTTAAAAGAGAGGCTGCTACAATCGGACTGACTATAAACTCTGATAAGACAAAGTACTTGATAGCTGTTGGAGAACGAGGCATTCCGAATGGTGTTGGTTCCGAGGTGGAAGTCGATGGGGTACGGTAAGAGGTTGTCGATGAATGCATATTAGGGTGGGACAAAAATTAGATTCCAGCTCCGAGCAACTTTTTAGGTACCATTTGGGTCCTAGAACAACTGTGCAAATTCCTAGCTCGATCGGTGAAACTATATTTTCGCGCCCACTGTTTAAAATTTACATGGGAATTTGCATGGGAAAATTAACTTTTACAAAATAATTCCTCCAGGAGTCGCCCATTACTTCCTAAAAATAAATCGTTAAATGACTTTTAAAGGAAATTTAACAAAGAAACCAAATCTCGAAAACCACAAAACGATCTGACGCTTGAGAAAAAAGTTATTAAGCAGAAACTGATTGATGCTCTGACGATTGATAAAATATTCATTATTTCTAGCACCACTGCTGTTGGTTGTCCAATTATACGCAATTTTGTTTTAATCCTCCCTTAATGTGTCTAAATCGTTTATCTACACTATTTGGCCACTTCGCAAGGTTTGGAGGGTTAAATTGAGGCTTCTTTTGTACATAAGAAAAGAAAGTTGAAACTTTTTGTATATAATTAGACTGTCAGAAGCAGTGATGCTATGAAAAGTGAAATTTTCATCAATCTTCAAAACATCAATCGGTTTTTGTTTAATAACTTTTTCCACAAGCATCAAATCGTTTTGAAGTCTTCTAGATTTTGTTTCCTGGACAAATTTTCTATAAAAATCAGATATCTATTTATTTTTAGGAGGTAAGGGGCAACTCTTGGAAGAATTAATTTGCAGAAAACAATTTCCCCATACGAAATCCCATGTAAACTTTAAACCGCGGGCCCAAAAATATAGTTTCACTGATCGAGCTGAAAATTTGTAGAGTTCTTCTGGGAGCTAAATGGGACTCAAAAAGTTACTCGGAGCCAAATTTTATTTTTTTCATATAACCATGTCCCACTCTAATGCCCAGAATATTACCTAGAATATATCTTGGAACAATAGTCGTATGTGTTACCCACGAGTTAAAATGGCGCGTTGCGACTGCGAATGCCACTTTCTATGATAGTTGAAATCCCGTAGCTCACAGATGCGCACAACACTTGGTGTATACAAATCGCTGTTGCTCTGTACGGACATGAGACATAGATGGCGAAGGAAGCAAACTTTCGAGTGTTCGGTGTGTTTGATAAAGAAGAACCCAAAATTTTGCGACACATTCAACAAGGCATAACTTTTTTACTATTGAGTAAAAATCAACCAAATTTTGCACACTTTCTCATTGATGTGTATTGTTTACATGCTGTCAAACTCGAAGTCGTGTTTTTCGTTTCAACGAAAATGGAGGTGAACCAACGCGAGTCGAGAGAACAAATTCTTTCCAAACACCTGGAATGTCCTGACCTGTCGCACCGGCAGTTGAGAAAAATGTTGAACATTCACCATTCAACCGTCTCCAGAGTGTTGAAGCGGTTGACGTTGGACCACGGCAAAGGAGCTGGAAGAAAACCGGGACCGGAGAACAAAAAGACGGATGGAAAGGTGAAGCGGATGATTAAAGCAAATCCCAATGTCTCAAGCCGTGATTTGGCTAAAAAGATCGGCATGTCGCAGAGCTACGTCCAGAATGCAAAGAAGAGAGCTGGACTACATACATACAAGGTACAGAACTTCCCAAACCGCGATGAGCGGCAACAATCGACGGCAACAAACTCTGGCACGGAAGCTCTACGAGAAGATGCTGACAAAATATGGCTGCTGTGTGATGGACGACGAAACGTATATAAAAGCCGATTTTAAGCAAATTCCGGGGTTGGAGTTTTTCACCGGCAAGAGCAGGTTCTATGTGGACGACAAATTTAAGAAGAAGAAAATGTCGAAGTTCGCCTCCAAATATCTCATTTGGCAGGCCATCTGCTCTTGCGGACTGAGGAGTGAGCCTTTCGTGACAAAGGGCACAGTAAATGGCGAGATCTACAAATCTGAGTGCCTCGAGAAGCGCCTTTTTTCCGTTCTTGCAGCAGCACGACGAAGCTCCGCTATTTTGGCCAGATTTGGCATCATGCCACTATTCTAAAAGTGTCCTGGAGTGGTATGAGGCCAATTCTGTCCATTTTGTTCCAAAGGACATGAATCCGCCAAACTGTCCGGAGCTGCACCCGGTGTAGCAATACTGGGCAATGATGAAGCGGGAACTTCGGAAGAGCAAGAAGACAGTCAAAGACGAGAAGGACATGTTAAGAAAATGGAAAAAAAAACTGAGAAACTGGTACCGGATGACACTGTAAAGACTTTGATGGAGGGCACCAAGCGAAAATGCGTTCAATTTTACACTCAAAGCTCCATCGATTAACTTTTCTTTTGATTTTTGAAGTAAATATATGTATAAAACTACCCTAAAATTTTGGTTTGATTTTAAACATTATAAGAAAATTTGCATGACATTTTCGGTGTCGCAATAATTTCGTGTTTGCCCTTTACTCTGCGGCACAGCTGAAATTGGAAAGTGGCGTAGACGCATGAACCACGAGCTGTGGTAAGTTTCCCTAGCCAAGACTACATTGCGCTGAACATGCAGTGCGAATGCTGGAAGACAGACCAGCTGAAGTTATCATCAACAGAGAACCCGGAAGAGGTCGTTCACGTAAATACTTCCGGACGTGATCGATTGCATGATCGGGAAAGTGATGGGTTAATGCTAGATAACGCGTTTGTGAATTTATAAGTGCTAAAACATTCAATTCTTTATCGGATTGTTTTAATGTTGGGCGATATAGCGGACGTAATTATGTGCGAATTATTGCAATTATTTGTTCGCATTTGTGACCAGGTTTGTGTTTTTGCGAAGGCCACGAGTGTTTATACGTTTGGAATGAGAGAGATTGTTAGTGTATATGTAAGAACATGCAATTGATTGTAGTATGAATCTAATTTAAGATATAGTAGAAAAGGTCAAAATAGCATCCTAAATAACGAAAAATGTATGCAAAGGTATTAAGCAGAAACATGTAAATTGGCCGATATTATTTTTGGAATACACAAGCAATGGGAAAGCGAACTACTAGACGTACAACAAAACAAACTAATTAAGTAGAAGAAAAGCGCACATGTATCATGCAATCAAACTACTTGAGCTAGTCTAAATACCAGCAAATTATATTTGTTTACAATTAACGATAATTGCATTTTGTTAGAAATTTATCATGCTGAATGATTATTAACGTGCATCGGTGAATATCTTGCTTAATCCAATGCGATCTTCCCGAATGAATGAATCGTCGCACGAGATCTGTTGGACAGCCATTAACGCTTTATCCTTTTTATTGCTTACAACCTTGAGAAATATAAAAGACCCACAGCTCTGTTTAGCTAATGTATTGAACCGATTTGAATAAATGAATTATATAATAAAGAAGTTTTAGAGAAAATTGAGCACTAAAACTCTTTAAAAATGAGCGCTTCATCGCTAGTGATTGCCACGTTTTCAAAAACTCAGATGCCAGATATTCGCCAGAATAAAGTTCGTTAAATTATACGCAAATTGAATCTCTGTAATAGGTTGGTGCACTGTACGTTTAGTATGCACACTAGACATCTCACCCAAGCGTGCTAGGCAAAACATTTTAATTTGCTGATAACAATATAACCAAGAAGACGATTTTTGTTTCGTGCCATTTTAATGTAATAGTATTTCTATTGACACTCATTTTAAATTTAATGTAGGGAATGCGTTACGCACTATAAAACACTGCTAATCCGGAAAAGCGTGATATTTTTAACAATCGAACAATAAGCAAGAAAAAAATATAAAAGTGAACAAGCCAAAATGTGGTAGAAGAGCGGTTTTACTGATATGTTCATATATCCACGAATTATATACACTCGTATACTACTATCATCGCTGATATGCAGAAACGTAGGCGTAGGACTAACTGTCGTGATTTTATCTTTACTTTCCATCGGATGTCAATTAATTCTATACCAGATATTTGTCAATCAATTATAATAAACTCAATATTGCAACCAGCGGCTGCATTTTAGACGCTTTTGTTTGTTTCCAATTTATATCTATGTAGGTTTGAAAATGACGCGACGATACAGTGAGCAGACATCAGTAGGTTATCGCGGAGGGCGACTAAAATGTTGTAACTGGTTGAATCTATCAGTCAATAAATTGGGATTATTGTTTCGATTTCATGTTTTTAGTATGTGACAGTCTTTCGTTTTGTTTTTGTTCGCTATGGAATAAAATGAGAGAAATGATCAAAACTCCCGGTAAAAAGAGAGAAAACACCCAACTCGAGTGCTTTCGGAATTGTGCCCGGATCCTCTCATATTTGAAAGACACTTACGTCTTCGTTATCCGAAGGACTTTGATGTGTTATGTGCAACAGCTTTAAGTGAAACTGTTCCTCAAATAAAATGTAAATGACAAAATGTAATTAAACATACCCTACAGCTTTGTAGTCAAGTAGTCGAACAACTTGTGGAAAAAAATTAGAGCAAATAACTTTCGTTAAAAAAACAAACTAATTACTGAGCAGGTTAGTGTCAATATATTTGTTTAATGAAGTGACGACTTGACTTAGAAAGTGTAACCGAAATCGTCATAGAAAGCTGGCTTTACACCTTACTTACTCCCTTCAGGAATCAGGAATCAGAATATATTGGCTCAAATGGCACGTTCCCCGTACATAGTCGGGGATTTGTGCCTCAAACTTACTCCCTTGGAAAGAGGAAGTATATGCGTTGTATTCCCTTCCATGTGCCGGAAGCAAGAGATGCTGAAAATTGTAGTTGCAAGTTATTTTGATGGTGTCATTAACGATATAATTAAAAAAAACAACATAAATTAGAAGATAGTAGTAATCAGTGTTAAGTGATTTTATTACGATTTGTGGACAATTTTCTTCAATGAATTAAATTCTGGACAGTTTCCTTTAGTTCATTAAATTATTGAAATATATATTTTAATCCTATTGATCACCAAGAATCTTTCTTGGTCTGGGCTCTGATTGGCCAGGACAGGCCAGCGCCAGCCTTGAAAATGGTTTCATTTAAATATCAAAAATTGTAATTTGTAATTTGTAAACAAAGAATGAAAATTAAATTCAACATAAATAATCCGTCGATGTACTATCCCTGTCAAAAAAATGCGAACGAACATGGTCAGGCGATTTAAAAAGTTCGACGTTTGACTCAACTCGCCTGTGCTAATTGCCCCTAGGAACAAATGCAATTTGCGAATGCGATTTAAAGGCAATTTCAATACTTAGACAAATTTTCTGGCGGCTGAAATGGACTTGGTTGTTTTTTGCGTTTTTCAAACATGGCGGTTCATGTTTGGCTTAAGTTTAAAATTGTTTTTTTAAGCAATGGGCGCGTTCCCGCTTGTATTTTGTTTGTTTAGTGCACTTAATTTCGCCAACGAATGTGGAAAATTGTGTAATCGTGTGTAAGTATAGTGGAACAAGATCTCTGAGTCTAAATGAAAGTCAGATTGTGGTAAGTTTTGCAATACGAATTTCACCATCGATTCTTCCTATAGTCTGGTGGTGATTACCTAGTGTACCGATAAATTTATGTGAGTAGATAGTGAATCCGAAAATAATTATTATTTTTAATTTTCATATCAGGCAATTAAGGGCGATTAAGTGGCGCGTTCCCTGGGCGATTTAGGGGCGATTTTGGGGCGATTTAAGGGCGGGTAGAGCGGCAAAAAAAATGACGGCGGCAAATCGCCCAAATGTTGCATATAAAATAGCCCCCTAATTGCCAGCAAATTGCTGGCAAATTGTAGGGTAATTAGCGCATCCGAGTTGGCAAATAGCCCCCCGCTAGCCAGCAACTTGCCCTTTTCGACTGGGATATAGCCTTTCTTGTGACAAAGAACATGTTTTTAGGATTTTAGTTTATATGATCTTATATTTGGAATTATTTTCATAAGGAACTTCTCAAAATTTCATTAGATCAGAATTAAAGATTTATGAAATAATTTTAAAGCCCCTCCCGAAACGAAATCCTGGCTGCGGTCCTATAATATTGGTACGCTGAATTTGCTTTTGACAGTAAAACATATTAAAAATAAACATTTATTATTCAATGGGGTGGCCCTAAAACATTTATTTTGTCAAAACAGTACTTAAATTTTTTGTATAGTAATATTCGTACACTAAATTAAAACTTATTAGAAAAACCCTTCACTGCTCATTGGGGTGGCTAAAAATAATTATTTTGTCGTGAAAATCCATTATTCATTTCAGTTGAAATATTTTTAACAAAACGCCCTCAAACTGATGAATAATTAGGACCACGGCAACGATCCGTTTGATTTTTTTTATTAATTCGCAGCCGAGCTATTGAAATATAGAAACCTACCTATCAAATTCGCTTTTTCTAGTTTTTTTATGATACCGCAAATCCTACACCGAACCTAAACTGGAAAGGTGAGACGCTCAAGATCATATCTATGAAAACGAAACTCGTTCATCAAGCATGAAATGGAAGGAGTCAATAGATAACTTCTGGCTGCGATGTATACTATAGATGTATGCGGTTATACCAAGCTTAATTGTAGGTTTTGCTAGTTTCGCATTTTAATAAATTTTCGGCGAGCCTGCTCCACAGCAGATAATATCTTCCTAATTGTCCGAAACCGGACATGGAAAATATATCACTCATGTTTTTATGCATTAGCGAGACCCAGCAAGCTTGGAGGACGGCAACCGATGGTGCAGACAGAAGTGAAGTAACTCTGATGTATCTAATTGTCAAGGCTCTCGGCTCGCGCGGAGTCTCTATTGAATGTAACATGTCTAGGGCTAGACGTAGGGGAGAGAGGGTAATAGTGGATCAGCAGGAACTATGAAACATTCGCAATAAAATCATAATGCATGATCAGAATCGCCTCATTCCCTCATATTTCACTATTTCTAATTCTTTACACGTGTTGCTATATTTTGGAAGAGATCTGATAACTGTATCTCTTTTAATGGATATTTGTTTGTTTTGTGATAGCCAGAGTAAATTTGCAATGAAAAACATTATTCCACTTTTATGAGTTACCATTCATTGAATTAATGTTTAGTCTATTGCTATTTATAGCAAATTTTATGCTCAACATTTGCCACGAACAAAGTTTTTTGGTAACTTCTCATGGTTCTGTGTAATTTCACAATTTTCATGAATAGACCCATTGGGTAACTGTGGAACGATGGCGTATGGGGAACAGTGATTTTTTTTTGTTTTTGTGGTCTGTCTCAAAATGTGAATGGGTTCCGATTTTCCACAGTAAATACTACTCATATAGTGCCAAATTAGTAAATTTGGGCAAGTTTTGTAGAAATTGTCTCTTATTTCAGGATTGCAGCTAATATGCATATATGGTGGTTCGATGTTACGCGATGATATAGTGAATTCTTTCGTAAACAAACGATTTTCGCCTCAATATGACTTTAATTCAAAGCGTTAGGATCATTCTTCGTCAAAACAAAAGAATAAAATTTTTAAGTAGAATATTTCACTATAGACGACATCATGTTTCATAGTTCCTACCCATGGGGCACACTGATACATTTTACCACCGACTGTTTATTGTCCAAAAAATGTTATTTCCCGTGAATTTTACCAGCTGGAAAAAATATATGTATTAGTTAACAACAGTGTGGCACTATGTATCACTTTTGGTTACACAAATAACAAGTATTATCATCAAAATTAAATTGTAGAAAAAATGTGTTTCATTGTTACCCTCTCTCCCCTATGATACTAATAGGATTAACTTGTTGGGACTCGTGTTTTTTGACAGGGCACTTAATTGAAATCGGGTAGAGTTGAAGATTTATTATTCAATAGACTTTTTCACATTAATCAGCAAGGTCACAGATTTACAGACCTGGAACAATAAAAAATTTAGAAGATCAAAAGTCAACATGTATGCGCAACAAGCGAGCACTTTTCACAGCCAATTTTCAAAAGTACCATTCCATAAGTGTCGTTTCTGTAGTCTGTGACCATACTAATGCTTTATTCTTGCGTTCTGACTTGTCACGTTGCAGCCTCCTATAATACCTCTGCCGCCCAAACCCCAGCGCCTACTTCGCTTGTGTTCAAACACTTCGGTGAGGGGATAGGTAGGTACCTGCTTAAAATGCAAACAACCCCACGAAAAGACCCCATTAACTTTCGAGCAATCAATTCTCTTCTGCCAATTCGCCGTTCCGTTCTGAATGAGGAAAGCGTCCATTGGTCGAATGACGGTGAGGATGGTGAACGTCAGCCACCATATCCTGATATTTGAGCGAGGACCACTCTGCTGGTCTCACATTTCTCGATCATTGCTGCAGCAGCTTCTGTGTGTGTTCAGTGTATGTTACGTACACGTCGAAAAAGGGGAAGGTGCAAAATGACAATCAATCTTCAGGATTTGACACTCTCTCCCCATCGCGGAAACAGCGGCGTCGAGCAACTGGCGGGGAGCCAAAATGTTGATTATATGGGCTTGATGATTTGGGCCATTCTTCGCAATGATGACGAATTGACGTTGTCGCTTCTCGATTGTCCCGCGTCGGTTGATCCCAGATAATTGAAGCGTCCACACCGGTAGGCCGATGGTCCTTTGTGTGCATGTTCTGCACCGTGAAAGGAAAGGCATGCAATTTCGTAACCTGTCGGTTATTTGCTGTCCCGAGAGCACACAATTCTGGACCCTAACGCGAAAAGTATCCGAAATTACGGGCCTCTCACTCCTCGATGGCAAAAGTAGCAGGACACCGTCAGCCGGTTTCGGTTGAATTCAGAGGTTGGCGGCGGTTGCGAGTCGAGAGACTCGTTGCGGTGCAAAGATCACGAAGCAAAACAATCTCCAGGACCGGTTTGTTTTTATTTGGGCTTCTGATGAACGCTCGGGTTGTGTTGATATACTACACCAGGGTTGCCACATTCAAAGATTACTTAATCATTTTTGGTTCAATAATTTTTGTTCAAAAGATGACTCATTAGAACCATTTTTTAAAACTCACAGAATTTTATAGAAAGAAATTACCGTATTTTCACAGCTTTCTTGGATTCATATTGATTTTTTGATCTATTTTACACACCATAAAATTATTTTTACAATGATTTCAAAATGACATCCCTATACCACAGCCGGCCGCCTTCCCCGGACTTCTCCGCGCACCGACAGACGGTTGCTCAATTTTACGATTTACGAACGTAAACAAGTTTTTATTTCGGACAATTCATTAATAACATGTCGCTTCGTCGTGGTCGGGTTGCCGTGAGCACGGTCGCTATGTAACCGAAGAAGACCTGGTAAGGTTTTAATTATTGACGGAATTTTTGATTTTTGTTTTTTTTTCCCGAAAAAGGTTGCCGAATGTGAAATGACTCTTTTCGAGCGACTGTCATTAAAAGAGGTGGTTGGGAATTGCTTGTTTTTCGATACGCATTGTATGAAGTAGTTTGAAGATATCATAGCGATCACAAATTTGACCACGCCTGATAAGTGTATATGCTAATTTCATTGACGACTGAGTTCCTTTTTAGAACGGACCAATTTAGTGTACCGTGTCATTATGCAAAATGATGAATTTGAAGATATTTTTCAGTTTTCTTTCGTCAAATAAATGTCCGTGCCTGTTCTGACTTACCCTGCTATCAACCATCAATCAAACTTTTGACAGATTAGCTTGAGCGAGCCCAAATGAACATCGATTCTGTTCTAAAACCTACGTCTTGGATTTCAGCTATGCACAACGCGGTTGTTCTACAAATCACGCGCCTACTAGATTAATATAAAGAGGAACGAAATAATCGTTTTGATGTTTATTTAATGCTGCTTTTGCCTAATCCTGAAACTGACCCGATACCCGAACCGCTGTTAATCGCAAATAGAATTGGGGATAGAACCTGACTCAGTTTCGCCTCAAGCCAAAACCACCTAAGTCTCGTTCGTATTCGGATGTTGCTTATTCTACAACACGTTGAAATTGTAGATTTGTCGGGGCAATGCTTCATTCAATTCTGTACCACACCATAAAATCTAGAAAAAAATATTTAACGGAAAATGATAGGTACCTCGCTACAATTTGGAACATCTTGAAAGAGCCGTTTTATCTTATATCAGTTGGTGTACATTCGAGATACGTCTAGGAATGATTCTCGGTGTCAGTAGTACTTAGACATGTAATTGTCATGTACGTTAAAACAGAATTCCTCAAAGGGATCGTAATATCCAAGGCTTCTGATTTACATTGTGCAAAGCACAAAGATTGGTTGCTCCTTTACTTGACGTGGTAATCATCTGTGTCGAAATGAGTCTGACTTGCATTAAAAATTTCTTCACATTTTACATTGCGGTCGACTTCAAGTATTGCCATTTCCGCCCGTCTAGAACATTTATTGCAGGTATAAACACCGTTTAAAATTTCATATATACGCGCGAGACAATAACTGATTTTATTGAGGGTTTTCAAGAATTTAATTATGTAACCCGTCAGGGTAACAATTTAGCACTGGGTGGAAATATACCTATTTGAGCGTACTCTCTCCGTAGAGTGTATTGTTATTGCAACATAACTCACCGCTGTGCATTATGCTCGTTCATGTTTTTGATGTAAATTTCATTTAAATAATAGTCCATGAACGTTGTCATTCGTCCAGACAGGTGTAGTAATTTTTGTTGTGTATTTGTAAATAAATAGCACAGGGTTTAGTTAGGTTACTGCTCTCCTTTCGCTGCAAAAGTGGTCTGACTATGCTGTGCTATAGCGATGACAGCTATGCGGCGGTGCGTTTTTTTGGTGTTGGTTGTGGTCGAGTGCGGAAGGCGGCCATCCAGAGATGCCAGATTTGCAGACAAGTCTGCAAATTCGCAGGCTTTTAATTTAAGCTGCAGATTTTTTCGATGGCGCAGATATTTGCAGATTTTTTAGTTTGGTTGCAGATATTTACAGATTTTTGAATATAAACGCCTTTGGTTACACTAGTTCACTCGAAACCGATCACGTCATGTACTTTCATTCAAGATTTTAGTAATGATATACTTTCATGTGTACTTCTGCAGAGTTCCCATATATACTGATTTTCTGGGTAATTCATTGATGGAAAACCGTTAAATTTATTGAGAAGAAATATTCCTACCACATTTACAATATTCTCTTCTTTTTCGTATATCTATAGTAGCTTGTGAAGACGACGTTCGGCGGGTGGCTATTCATCGGTGGTTTGTTTCTCGAAGGAGGGAGTGACGTCTAGTTCTGGCGACGGAAAATTGTATATTTGCACATGCAGGGTCTTGACTTGGAGTTTTTTTTTCTTTTGACAGATAGCGATATTAGTACCTACATGTGGCTTTTTATGTATTTTGGCACACCCGATTGCAATTCGTCGTTGTCTTCTCCGTCTTTCTCTTTCTCTGGGAGTAAACAGTGATTGTTGGTGAGTGGTAGGGCGCTCAATTATATCACGGGTACACAAATGTGTGTGCTGGCATGAGCGACGCTGTGGGATCGGAGCACCACAGGTTACAAGTATTTTTTTTATTCTGTCTCCCTCTCGATACGAGTCAGGAGCAGCGTTGCCGAAATTCCTCCTAGAAAATTTGACAAAATTTAGTAAAACTTCTTCAGATGTTGTGAAATTTGTCACATATGCAAAAATTTGTAAAATTAGCATTTTTAATGTTCCCCGCCCCTTACTTTCTTCTGCTGTGAATTTTGTTCATTGAGCAGATTCGGTCTGTCCCCTCATTGAATGTTATTGGAGGTGTAAGCCCGAGAATACCTGGAAATAGCGACCGAGTGGGGGGTGGAGATGGAGAGTGTGTAGGTGAATGTTTTTGTTTCTCATGAGCTTTTCGATTGTTGTGCGCCGTTGTGGTGGAGTGCGCTGGTTTTCCACCCTTGTTGCGCTTTCTAGTAGAGGTTCAGAAACTGGGTATGTTCCATTGGCATTTCTGCTGGAAAGTACCGAACCAGTGCTTTCCACTACATCGGGGCGCCGCCATCGAAAACGGCATTAGTGTATAGCTTCAGTAATTATAGGTAGGTGAAGATACTGAGGGGAGCTATTCGAACATGGCCAAATTTATGATGATGGACGATGAAGGGGCGTGTGTCCCGTTATTTTTGGATGTATACAAAAAAAAAGCTGAAACGCGTTTTGATAATTTCAAACAAGAAACATGTCAGCACGATGGCGTTGAAACGAGTTTTGACTCGTGGTGTGAACGTACTATTAAGCAACTTTTGCTTCACTCCGGTGCCGAGTCGAGGTTCCAGTTCCAATTCCTACCCGCTGTTTGTTCATACAACTTAATAGCGGTTTCAGCTCGAGCGAAATCCACAATAGTATCTTCCTGGTCAGTTATCAGTTCATGTCTTTGAATGAGATAGCCGATTTGTTAGGGCGCATCAATGTATACAAGGTATTGTTTTTATGTTGTGGCGCCTTAACGGACTTTCTTGCATTTGGTTTCACGTTTTATTCGTGAATGTGATAGGAGACCATTTGCAAATTTGATAGAGTAAAGAGAGGGTATCGTCAAATTGGGACTCTGGAGTAATTCTTTTGTGAGGTATGGAAAGAAGTTAAAAAATTTGGGTAGAAGCTTTTGCGTTGTTTTGTTTGCATTCGTCCCCAAAAAATTGGTTGCATTTGGAGTTGAGTCTTTTTTCTGCTTCGAAGATGCGTCCCAGACCTTTGAGTCGTGGGAAATACTTGAATCGCACGCGGAAAAAGTTTCCTTAACCTCTATTTTTAGCCTGTCCAACTGGTGTGACAACAATTGATTTTTTTTTAATATTCTTGTCGCTGTTATTGTACAAAAATCCCTCTTATGACTGTGGAGCCACTACTGGAAGTTTGAAAAAGGAGTTCGCGTGAAACCTTTCGTGTACGTACCCAGTTTTTTTGCGTGTCATAATGCTGGCCTTATTTGTCTTACTTATGATACGTTGATAGCCCTTATGTTGACGGTGGTTGGTTGCACCAGTTTGTAGACAGCGTCCCGTAAGAAATTTCACAACTTATTGGACAAACGTATGGCGTGGCCAGGTTGGAGACAATTGAGGTGTTGCGGGCGGGAGGATGTTGACCGCCGTTATTGTAGGTAGAGGAATCAGGATATACTATTACTTGGCCTGTCATGCGCATAATAATATCATTATTGTCTTGGGAGGGACCAGAACATGATTATCTACTTCATTTTTTGCATTTTCTGCTTATTCTAGCTATAATCAGTGGATTGTATCAATGATGATTAACTATAAATGTTATATTACGAAATCTTGGTCTAGGCTTTATGTTATATTGTATTATTCTTGGACGGTTGTGTTTCGCCGGAAGGAAGAAGCAGGAAATAATAAATTCGTTCATGTCACCTCCAAAAATTGATTCAT
This sequence comes from Topomyia yanbarensis, assembly GCF_030247195.1. Classification (NCBI taxonomy): domain Eukaryota; kingdom Metazoa; phylum Arthropoda; class Insecta; order Diptera; family Culicidae; genus Topomyia; species Topomyia yanbarensis. The sequence continues at coordinate 62,923 of NW_026684091.1, read as the reverse complement.
TTAAGCATAGGCAACACTCCCGGCAACCGGTTGCCCGGAGTTGAAGTTGCATTTTTGTTACAAAGTAAGTATTTCCGAAATAATTCAACAAACGATAAATCTATCACAAATTCTCGGCAGCCGGTTGCCCAGAGCAACAAACAAATGATAACACTCCAGAGAGTTGCATAGATCGTATCGCTTATCAAGGTGAATCCTGATTTGTGTAACGCTTTACCCCATCCCACTAACAAAAACTCCTTCCCACGGCAAACGTGGAGATGCAGAGGTATACACGGTCTCCATAACAACGTTTGCCACACTAACATTCCTTTCCTTCCCCGATGACTGTAAGAACGTGGCCGGCGCCGTTATTGACATTTTAAAATATAGAACTCTCGAGTTTTGCACATTGAGGATGGATAGCTACTCCCAGGCCCCATCTGTTGATTCTCTGTGCAATTTCGATTGTTCTGGTCAATCACGGAGTAGCAACTACGAATTGTGCGGTCATCATGCTCATGCTCATGCTCATGCTCATAAACGCCTTTGGTTACACTAGCTTTCCTGACATTTTTTGTTCTTCCCAGACTTTTAAAATTATTACTGCAGACATTTGAAAAAAGTACCTGACATCTCTGCGGCCATCGTAAGACAGATAGTGACGGACCACAGCCACGAACAGACGTTCGAAAAACTTATTTCTTTTTTCGGGACACATTCCCGCCATCGCAATAAAAGTGCAGTGCGCGCGTGCGGCGGCAAATTAAATCCGTCAGTGTATCGGTTTGTGGTCTGGGCATTCGGAAAAGTTCCGGTGTACGGTCGCCGAAACAGGAAGCTAACTACCAAGGAGCCACTCGCTTCCTCGGCTAAACAAAAAGGACCCAGGTAACACCAGTGCCGTTCTCACTGTGGAGGATTAGCCGAACGAGCCTGGCTCTCCTCCACAGTTAATCGTAAAGAAGAACGAAGCAGGGCGGACAAAGGTTCCCCCTCAGGTAGGTTACTGCGAAACCTACCTGGGCCATTCACGGGGAGTGAGTGGACCCGGCGATTATTCGACCCGTCGCTAGGGAGGGAAACCTTATGCCAGTCAAAATTAGGTCGGGATTAGCTTGACGGTTTTCAGAGTGCTTGCATAACCTTAATGAGAAAGGCAAAAATGTGCCAATATCGAAAAAAAGTGAATTTTCGTCAATTTTTTTTTTCGAATTTGCATCAAATCTTGACGTTTCATGCTCCTTAAAGACATTTGGCATCGAAAATAAAAATTCTATTTTTAATTTTTCCTATCGTTTATATAGGAAATTTCTGCGTGGCGGCACTCTTAAACCCGTAATTCCGAAACCAGAATTCCGATCGATTTTTTCACGCGTATTTTAAAAGAAACGTACAGAAACCCTCAAACTTTGAAGATTTTTTCAGAGGCCTGGACTTAGTCTTTTTTTTAGTCAGCTCAACAAATTGAGCAAATGTTTGTTATTGAGAAGAAGTCATCAAAAGACACCCCTGCATAGTGGTCGGAAACCCCAAAAACGTGAACTTAATTCACTAGAGGCCAAACTTTCGAATATATTCACAGGGTATCTTTGGACGAATTTTTTGTAAGAATATTTCCCACAACTTGATAAACATTAAAATTGGGCATGGCTTACTACACTTAAACTAAAAAAATAACGTTTTATGCTGAAGATGTAGAAAGTTGGTGTCTTGGACAAAGTTTAAGAAATGCTCGTAATGAAGAATTTTGTTGGACAACTTGAACTTGTAGGACTTAAAGTTATCGATTTGTAAAGCGTTTTTCCACTGTGACTTTTCATGCAAACCATATTCCAAACAAATGTGGAGGCATTAAAACCACATAATATTGTTGAATACTGTAAGTAAAAATACTCATTCGTTTCAAAGTAATTGAAGTAATTTACGAAAAAGAACCGAAAAAAAATCGTTTATTTTTACATGGAAAAAGTAAAAAAAAACATTACAAAGTGAGCTTATACTATTCATAGGTTTCTAGAACGCCACGTATCAAACCTTATTACCTTCATTACGCGTAGTCTGTACATTGAAAATAGTGCCTGCTCGTTCATTTTCGTTTGCACTCTTATACGCAGTTGAAGTTGCTGTAAAAAATTTAAAATTCTTCAATAACTCTAAAACGAATGAGTATTTTTCAAGAGGTGTGCGCCGCGCCTCCGATTTCAGGTAAATTTTTTACATGTAGTCTTCAACAATAATTTAATTTTTACATGCAGTCTTCAACAATAATTTAATTTTTATATGCAGTCTTCAACAATATTATGTGCTATGCTATATTTCACCCTAAGGAGGCGTGTGTGCCCTCCTGTACAAAGACTGGTTTTTACCATCAAATTTTCACCCTAGTGAGAAATTTTGGTTTTTACCAAATTTTCCTCCTTAGGGTGAAATATAGCATAGTGCTTTCGCATAGGCCTGCTAAGCCAAGACAAGTTTCGGCTTCACTTGTGTCTCATCGGCATAAACAGAACTTCTGCTCGAACGGGACATCACGTTTGATCAGTCGTTTGATTGAAACACATAGTGTGTTTTAGTTTTAAGGGATTTGCGTCAAGCCGGCGCTAATCTATTCCGACAATGTGTTAGTGTCGGTTTCTGATGAGGCGAAGCCGAAACGCAACATAGTATGAATATTATGTGACTTTACAACATTTGTCTGGAACATCATTTGCACAAAAAGTCACAGTGAAAAAAGTTATATTAAAAAATTAAGTTTAAGGGGGATGCCTTAAAAAACGTTTTATAAATCTATAACATTAAGTCGTACAAGCTCAAGTTGTTCAACAAAATTCTTCACTATGAGCATTTCTAAAATTTTGTCGAAGACAGCAACTTTCTACCTCGTCAGTATAAAGTATAAAGAGTTAATTTTTCTAGTTCAATCATAGTAAGCCATGCCTCAATTTAATTTTTATCAGATTGGTTATATTCATACGACCAATTCCTCCAAAGACATCCTGTGAATATATTCAATGGGTTGGCCTCTAGTGAATTAAATTTACGTTTTTGGCATTTCCGACCACTGTGCTCTGCCTTCTGGTCGTGGTGCATTCGGATTGGTTTGTAGTAGTTGTTAAGCCAACCGACTAAACCTAAACCTCTAGTATCTCGCAATCCGCATCCATCCGGGGCAACCGTTAAGTACTGCTTTAGTAGGGATTGTGTTCTTGATTATTTTGTTTTGTGTTAATCGTCATGTTTTTATCCATCGCTACTTTTCCTTACTTGCTGTTTAACATTCGCGATATATCTGACCTGCTCAGGTCTGCTGCAAATATCGTCACCTGTTGAGACATGAACCGATCCGGAGGTGTGGACCATAAGGATTTACATCTGTTTACAACATACCTTCGCCGGGCTTCTTATTCTTCTTGGTGCTAGTCGTTCCTATTTATCTGCTAGCTGGTGCTGAGAACTTCTCGACAAATGACATTTTATTTGTCAAAACGGTTTGCAGTATATATGTTTCCTGAACAGGAAGTTCATAAATTTTCAAAAGTACGGGCGTGAAATATCCCAAAAAAAAACTTGTTGACTTGTGAAAAAATGGTGGAGTTGTTCAATGTTGAAAAAGCATACATCCAGCTGGCACAGCATGTATAGTCCCTTAAGGGGGGAATAAGGGTTTCAGAGTAAAAAAATCAGTTTTTTTGTCAAATTATTTTAGAAAGATGGGTAAGCGAATTGATCGAAACTTTTGTACATTATACTACATCATTTCAATAACATTTTGTAATTTTTTCAATCAAAAATATCAACTAGCGTCTAGGTGACGAAGCTTTTTGTGTTACCTGGCATTCAAAAACTACGATTTCTTTCAAACTTTGCATACACATTCAATGTAAAAAATATCTAACCCCAACGTTGAGTTTTTGGGACAATTTTTCAATTAAGGGGGCTTTTTACTCATAAAATGGCGAATTTTTTCTTGAAAAACAGTGATTCCGCCAAAGTGTGCACAGTCGGTCGAGCTTACAGGAAAACATAAATTTTCGCAAATCGGTTGACAGATTTCAGTGTTATAGCTCGTAAGCTATTTTTAGGTAATTTGGCCCAGCTCTTTCTTTTTATTGTATATTTACTACAAAGTTTTCTTTATCAAAGAGAACTTTTCATTTCACGATTCGAAATTTAGTGAAAATCAAATAGGAATAATTTAGGCCAAAATAAGAATTCATTTTCATTGCAAAAAATCGATAAGAATCGGAACAGGGTTGGGGTAATTTCATGAATTTTTGCGCAGAACCGTTTATACACAATACGGTAAAAGATAGGAAAAAGTCACCTTAGAAAAAATGTGCCCAATTGATCAGGCTTTCAGGAAAAAAATATTTATTTGTGAATCGGATGACACGTTACAGTTCTTCAGCTCATAAACCCTTACTAGGTCCGAATTGGCCCAGTTCCCCCTATAAAAAATTTTGCCTTTGAACTCAAATTTAACTAAAACCGTCAACAAGTTAGTTAAAGACTTAACATAAATACCTGATGGTGTAATAGGGATTTGTGCTGTGATCTGTCTAACAAATATTGGTCCCATCTGACAGTATTTTTTTGGGTCTGTTGATAGATATGACCATAGTTGATTCTTCTCCCAATGCTGAGAGTATCTCCTTTGGAATCTTTTTCCTGATTGTGTGCTCTGTACGACAAACATACTAGGAGTGATCAGGGTGGGATGGCCCATATCCAATCTAAATGAGGGCGTTAATAGCGTGCTCGGTAACACAGAACCGTCTTTACGCATGGTCACGCAGGGCCAGAGCCAGGGGCACCCAACCTAGGATGCATATAAAACCATTCTCAAGGCTATGTTCCAAAAAATAGTTGCACTCACTTATTACCCTTTGGCGTGTGGGTAATAATGGATCAGTTGCTCGTAAGCGCACATTGCACCTTAACCCATGTGACGTTTTAAGAGCATCAGACAATCAAGCGAAGTTATGGTAGCGGTAGGAAACGAGGCACTGCATGACCGGATGTAGGATTGGACTAATGCAAACGTCAATCCAGCATTTTGATTAAAGTTTTAATTCATTTTGAGCAAAAATAATGAAATGTTTTCTACAACACGTATAGAAAGTTCAAAGGACACCAAGCAGAGAGATTTTGAATAGAAAACCACATGAAAACCTCTAAAAATAACTCCTGTACTTCTTGAGGTCTCACGATACTTTTGCGGCCAGATTCCACTAAGCCGCAGAGTGGTCAAAATGTTCAAAATTATGCTTCTAATTATTTTGTGGCTAAACCATAAGGTTTTGAGTTTTGATGACTTCAGACAAGTTTTCGGAGTTGTTCAGTCGGATTTTCAGAAGTTGACGGTCATGTTCCAAAATGAAGTATAAAGACATTTCTGAAATATAACTTTTTACTGGAAGGAGATAGACTGTTTAAGTCTGCAGTAAAGTTCAAGAGAATGTTATTTAAAGCAGTTTTACTGAAGATATCAACTCTCTAACTACAGCCGTTTTGTTGTTATAAGACATTTCCGTTAGCGCCCTTAGAAGTTCAGTTTTTTTTAAATAACTTTTGTTGTATTCATTTCTCTACAACAATATTCTCTACCATGTTTTAGATATTATAAAAACCCACAATTTTGTTGTACATTTCAAGACACTACGATGTTTATAGAAAGAGTTAGAGCTGATTCTTGTATGTATGTAGGTAGCCACCATCCTAGCTTGAGTCTTGCTCTGCATGCGGCTCCACTTAAACAGTACGCTTAAAGTTCGTTACCATTCTGAATTCAGCAAATATATGAAGGGCCAAAAGGGGGGTGGCGGACCCGTAGGCAATTACACCTACTCAGTATCCGCGGGAATCAAAGAGTCTCCTTCCAACAATATGATCCAACAGATTGAATAACGAAATTCGCGATACTTGTCAAGCTTTCCACGGGATGGTTTGTTTGAAGAAGGACGCGTCAAATTGTTTACAACTGTTAGAGAGAACTGTGACCGTCGCGTGCGACAACCACCTTTCCTCCTTGACTCCGATTGGCTGCCACTTCATTGTACAGTTGTAACTTCAATGATGTCCTGATGCACCCTCCTCGTCCCATAAACGATATAAATATATATAATACCAATATTATAATATTATATGGATAAATTAAATAAATAGTTCAATAAATAATTAGTAATCATTAAACAAATAATAATTATATGAATCAATAAATAAATAAATGAAAACGCTTTTAATCCACCTAACAGTGTGATGAGACATTTCTTATAACTCTTATCACTCTCTTCGGATATTATATCGTTTGAGAACATTTAGAACTTGATGCTTCGCGATGTTTTTGATAACACATACTACATGGGATAGTGGCAGGACTCAGAGAATCGCTCAAATCAGCATAGGACAACATCAGTGCTAGAAATCTCAAACCAAATCAATGGGAAAGCGAAAAAATGACCCATTATATAGACATACAAACGAATTATTGCTAATGCTCTGTTAATAAAACATCTAAATTCCTCAATCAATGCATTGTGGTGGGAAAACTGAATTTTCCTAAAGGGGTTATGTATATTGTACTGAGTCAAAAAAAAAAACATTTAGCCTATACATATAATTGGTCATACAACAAAAATAAAATTCTCATCAAAATCGATCAGGACCTGCTAAAGTCGAATGTAAATCGTCATTTTTCATAAATTTTTCTCTACATTCGGAAAGTGTTATCCTCGTTATTAATCATATTACGTTTTCGTCTCAACTTGACGCATTTCCAAAATAAAAACCCGTTTTAATCCACCTAATGGTGCAATTGTGCTTTTGTCATTTGTCCAGACTACGATTCCATGGCTGGTTATGTTCAATACAATGGTGGAAATGAATATTACATGTTCAGTACAATTTTCACATACGAACAATGGATCGACAGCCACGATCTTGAGATCCTATGTGATACTGAAACATCGCTTGAAACCAGCGGCGGATCATTTAGAAAGATCCGGGTCCTGCATAAAACTTTCAACTTGTTAAGAAATTTTAAACTAGTTTTAATTTTAAAGTAGCAACCCCTCACTGCATACTCGCTCCGGGCCGGTATGTTCACATTTTTTCCACATACACACACATACATACACACACAGACATTTTCCGAACTCGACGAACTGAGTCGATTGGCATATGACACTCGGCCCTCCCGGTCGCGATTAGATTGACGAATTTTAGAGTGAATGAGAAAGGCAAAAACATTTTTAGCAAATTTTGAAAGTTATGCATTTTTTTGGTGAGCAGTTCTATGTTTCATAGACATTAAATCAATTTCAACTTCACTTCCTATTAAATAAAGACCTTTATTACAGTACATCTCTACAAAAGCGAGCTCAATTTGAAAAGAAATCTGAGGATTATTATTGATTACAGAACTCTGGAATTTTCTATTGGAATGTTTTCAGGCAGGAATTTGATATTGATGCTATTAGACAACTGTGAAATCAAGACCAATAGATCAGTTACATATCAGGACCCCATTCCGACAATTTATCAAAAGTCCTCATGATGTTTACAACAACAGGTTATCAATCTACGGATCAGATAATTGTTATTGTAATATTGAATTGAATCAGTCTGCATCAATAAATTTTCAACTTCAATCCAATTTATTTTTTTGGTTTGGTGGGGGGGGGGGGGGGGGTTGTATGGTGTTAAACCCCAAAACCTTCTCTTGGCTACGCCGTTGCTTGGAGTTATTTATTTCGCTTTCCATTTTCCGATATGTTTCAGGTCGATCCGATGGTTATAAGTTAGAAAAATTGCAGTCAGAAGGTTCGCACAAATGAACATTTTTGCACTGATAAGTTATCAAGTTCCTTCCAGATAACTTGGAAGTGTTCGGTGATTATTTCTAGCGGTTGTAGATAGTAAAATGAAATACAAAATTCGTTTTATCGAAATAATGTTTAGCTTATTTCAATGGATTATTACTATATTGAACAATAAATAGGCGAGAAAGAGTAATCAACAAACAACAAGCCATAACTTTTAAAGTAAATAGATATTTAAAGTCTTTAGTAAAGTTATTCGCAAAAGTATGAGCTACAAATTTGCTGAAGACATCATTTCGATATAATCACTTCCAAGAAAATTTGTGAAAATATCTCACTCATAGGGAGATTAATCAGCAAAAGCACAATACCAAAAGAAAGGGCATATTGCCGCCATTAAATTCTCCGAAGATACTATTGACCTAAAATAAGCCGTTTTGGCGTTAATAATAGATTACATGTTTTTGGTCATATTTCTGGCAATGGGAAATGATAAAAATCTTTCGTCCGCCTTTAATGTTAAATATCTCTTTTGATAATAGTCCGATTTCAACAATCTATAGCTTGTTCGAAAGGTATTTGTTAAAGTTGTCTAAAAACATATAAATTGTTAATCTATATTGTCAATTTCGGCAGATAATTTAAAAAAACTGTAAAAAACGCCATTTTTACGCATTCAAACATTCATATCTTGGAAACTAAACATCAGAATCAAAAACAAATTAATAGCGTTCATACTGTTTTTTAGTTCTTTCATTTAAAATTGGTTTGGATAAGATCGGTTCAGCCATTGCTGAGAAACACGAATGAGAATTTGTCCGTTACATACACACACACACACACACACACACACACACACACACACACACACACACACACACACACACACAGACATTGTCCCAAATCGTCGAGCTGAGTCGATTGGTATATAAGACTCGGCCCTCCGGGCCTCGGAAAAAATCTTGAAAGTTTGAGCGAATTCTATACATTTCTTTTATAAGAAATGTAAAAAGAGAGAAAATAATAAAAAAGAAAAAAATGAATAAATAAATAGTTGAAATATAATTTAATTATTCAATAGTTAAATAAATAATCAACGAATTGTTATAAGGATAATTAACAAAATTCAAGATGTCTTACAGGAATAGGGAATTCGGAATTTAGTTGCTGTTCTGATGTCCTGATGTACCCACCTCACCCTGTAAGCGATACACATATGATGTCAATATTATAATATTATATGGATAGATTAAATAAACTATTATATGAGTAAATAGTAGGGTAAGGTGGGGCAAATCCGAAGTAGTATATGGTTTTGGCTGTAAAATGTTCATTTTACATCGGATCAGGTCATTTTATATACCAAATTAAAGATTAGACTTCTAAGCAACTTTCTATGCATAGTTTTTTATTTGCATCCAGAGGAAACTTTGAGATTCGAGCGTTTTACGAAAACGTTCATTTTTGCTGTTTTCCAAAATGGTGGGGTAAACCCGACCACCTATATTTTTGGTTGATTTAGTACAGATATTATCCAAATTTTATAATTTTTCAATCATAAAACAATGAATGTTATGTTATTGAATTGTAACATGAAGAAAATGGAATTCACTGTCAATTTTTGAATGTTAAAATCATGAGCAGTAGCACGTAAAGATATTCCCATTTGCATTGGAGCAATTGCTCGACAAATACTATATTCATCACGTTTTTGTGTCTTTCGTTTGTAATTATGAACCACGGTCGGATTTGCCCCACCTTACCCTATTGAAACTAATAAATAATTAGATAATTAAATAATTGTGTGAATAAATAAATACATGAAAAATAACGAAAAAATACATAGGTGGATTGAAAAATAAATACATAAATAGTTAAATAAATAAATGTCTGAATAATTAAATGATTAGATAAATAAATAATCAACGGATTATCAAGATATCACAACGGGCATACAGAAATATGGAATTCGGAATTTATTTGCTTTTATGATGTTCTCATGTACCCTCCTCATCCTGTAAATGATATACATATGATATCAATATTATAATATTATATGGATATATTATATAAACTATTAAATAAGTAAATAATATAATAAACTAACAAATGATTAAATAGATAAATAAATATGTGAATAAAAAATAGATAACTATTTGAATAAATTAAAAATACATAGAAAGATTGAAAAATAAACAAATGATAAACAGTTAGACAAAACAAATGACTAAATAAATGAATAATTAAATACTTAAATACATGAATAATCACCTAATTGTTATATGGATAATTCACAGATATCAATACGGTCATACTCGAATAGATAATTCAAAATTTTATTACTTTTATGATGTCCTGATGCACCCTCCTCATTACCTTATTGGGTTAAGCCAATAATTAACTAAATAAGCGATAAATGAATAAATAATGAAATAAATGTATAATTGATGTGACGTGATGTGATATGAAGCCACCATCAGCTCAAGGTTTTTCCCGTGAATGCGGGTAGACTTATGGTAGCTCCGAAATAGTTTATCATGAAACCTTTATATTATTACTGTTACTGAATGGAAGTCAAAAGGTTTTGCGAGCCCGTAAGCAGAGACACTTACGCGCATCCCGTGGGGAAAAGAATCCCTTCCAGCAATAACATCCAGTCAAAGGATAAAAGATTTCGCTATACCTGCTTTACCCACCTGATGGTTTGTTTTGAGAAGGGTGCGTCAAACTCATATAAGACCTTTTGAAGGAAACAAGTTTCCTTCGAATGACTCGGGCTGGCTATCCACGTTCTTTCGTCCAGTCCTAAATTCGTATGATACCCAGGTGCTCCTATCCCCTCTCAGTTTTCAATCGTTTTACATATAGTGTATTTAGTGCATTCCATTTAGCATATGTAATATATTATGGTATATTGAACAATCTTATATAGAATATCCATTGTGTATAATGGTCTGCAACCTAAAAAGAATTATTTTAACTAATTATGTAATGTAACCGATGAAATTCCATGTGCCTGCAGTTGATATAAGCAATATTACGAAAATCACGTTGATAAGACTAGTTTGCTTACAAAATTAAAAGACTGCGGGGCATGATGAATAAATGTGAATAATATATTAAGTTCAATATAAACACTAGAATTGATGAATAGACGCACATACTGAAATAAATATCGTGTAAAGAGATTGTACGAAATGCGATAAATGAATTGTGATATAATAGGAAAATATGATTTTATGGAAAAATGATGTGCCACTGTAAATTTATCTTTTGCTATGGTAATATTTAAATATTATTTGATAATACAATGATACTATAATATGATGGATACAATAGTACTATAATATGATAGTCTTATACAATGATACAAGGATATGATAAGAAAGAGTTAGAGCTGATTCTTTGATTTAAAATGCCATATTTCTTAGCCAGTTTTCCAAAAAAGTTGCGAAAATACGCAGATGAAAAAGTGTGATACTGAAAGTACTATCAATGCGCTCAAAATCCTGAAGGAATGATTAGTATCATTATTATCCAAGGATGTAGCGATCGAAAGCGAGTATTTCAATTCTTACGACGTTCATATTCTATTCAATCTTAAATAATGGGAAAGTAGAAAAGGTCTTCAATAAAATGTTCATGATCCAGTTATCTTCTACTCTTTCGATGAGTTGTTGTCTGCGTCGTCATGTAACTTTTTATTTGGATCGTCCTCGGTTTTACTCAAAAACTGGAACAGCTTACGTTTCTAATTTGGAAAAAATATAACTCTGCCATTTTTCAATCGAATTTGATTATAAATAGGTCGCTGCATAAGGAATTGAATATTCTCCTCAAATTTTTATTAAAACAAAGACGCTTTCTAATAAAAATGTTATTATCACATTTTTATGAAAAATAGCAAAATAATGGCAACTTTCATTTTGTTGTCTCAAAATCGCATAGTACTTTTAACAAAAGAACATAACATAGCATATCGTTGGAAAGGTTATTTTTTTCTTCTTTCCAAAACTCTCCAGAAATTTAAAATCGGTTGAAGAATGACGGCGTAAAAAAATTTTTAGTGTCACAAGTTCCGAAAAATTGTTTTTTGCTATAAATCAAGATTTTGAGGGTATATTAAATTGATCACACATGGTTTTGTAGGGACATCACGTTTGACCAATCGTTCGATTGCATAAGCATAAGCATAAGCATAAGCATAAGCATAAGAGATCGCCCGTAGTTGATACTCCGTTATTGACCAGAACCAAATTAGGTTTGCAAAATGTTCATTGGAACAACATGCTTGGGAATAACATGATGAGCCACATTGTACAATCTCTATTGATCCCTGCATGCTGATCAATACCGACGCCGGCCACGTCCGAATGCACCTCTTCTGGGAAAGGAAGGAATGTTAGTCCGATACATGTTGCTGCTAGAGACCGAGGAATCCTCTGCATCTCCACATGTACCACGGGAAGGGGAGAGTTGTTAGTAAGTGTGCCAATAGCGTCATCATGTAATAATTGCTCTGGGCCAGAGGTTAAAATATTCGCTTATTCTCACGACAAGCAGTTCATCGAACAGCTTTTTCATCCTTAGTAGGCACGGACCCAACTTTTCACCTTTCAAGAAATTGCGAGAATTTGCTGACAATGCAGTATGGAAGCGTGATCATTTCGCAGCTTCGAGCCTCATGATAAATTAAGTTTTATGAAAAACCATTAATATATTACATTATAGAATTTATTTCCCCACATTATTGCAGTATTTTCATTCTAAGGATCTGTATCTACTCATTTTTGTGATTTTTTGCGAAACCATTAGTTATTCGGCAGTTTTACATTAGGCGCGAAAATAACATCTCATATTATACCGCGAGTTGGAGAGCAAACAATGTTCCATCGTATGTTTGCTTTTTTATTGCTGGTTAAAGGAGGTGAAATATTGCCTTATTCTGTTCACAATTGGGTAAATTGTAAACTCTGCTCTGGGCAGCCGGCTGCCGAGAATTTAGGAAATTTATCATTTGTTGTATTAATACGATTAGCAAAATAAGCAACTTGAACTTCGGATAGCCGGTTATAAGGAGCACTGCTTATATTTTTTTAATAATATTCAATCACACGACGAATTGTTTCGTGGTTTCTATCGTGTCGGTGCATATTTCACCCGGCGATCGTTTGAATAAAATGCGGAATCTTATACAGAAGGTATTTGCTTACGACTTTATTTTGTTCTTGTGTTCAGTACTATTCTTGTAGATAGTTGGAATTGCACATGTGTAACGATTTCGTAGTAAGAGGGGCTTTTATTAATATTAAACATTATTAAGTAGTGTGAAACAGGAATGCAAACTGAGTTATTTCCGTTGTTGCGTTGCGTTGCGTTATGACGATGATTCTGGTAAACGCACATCGACCTCATCATGCCTGACTGCTGACTATCCAACAAGAGCCGATCAGGAAGTGGCAAGTATGAACTATTACCAATCCGACCCATATCGAGACCCCAATAGCACGATAGCCATCATTACTGGCCGCCCCCATCTCCATCGTTCACGGGGAAGGACAAAGGACTAGGTAGACGGGAAGTGTTGATGCTCTATGCGCTTAACGGATGGACGACGACCCATCAGACTCTTCCACAGGTGTCGCGGAATAGGCGGTTTGGAAAGGAACAGGGTCTAGGATTCGCTCTAAGCAAGCAATGCGACCTGCAAACCATAGTCTACCAGGCAGCAGTCCAACCAGCCTTCAAGGACACGACTGCTCGAAAAAGATGATCCTGTTTAGTTCCTGTTTCCTTCCAAACTCAGGGCAGCCGGCTACCGAGAGTATCCCATGTTCTCCAAACAAAAGCTACTCCAACTCCACACAGCCGACAGTGGGAGCACTTCCTAGAAAAGCCAATCCCATCTATGCAATGGGCCGGATCACTATTTATTGCGACAGCATTTAGACAAATTTCGCTATTCCCTCTTTACGATACATTCTTTGGGCCGCAAACCACCGAGTGATACCACGTTATACAGACAAAGAGCCACGATAGCTCGAGAAGTCATAAATCAACGAAAGTATCTCCCTTTTTCCTATCGGACCGTTTGTGAAACACACGTACACGAACGGCTATATCGAACATTGAAGGGAAATACAGAGGATCGTCAACCTGATGCACGGGCCTGTTACCAATAACGAAACTTGAAATTAGATTCATTAAAACAGACGCGGCGAACTTTCAGTACGCACCGACCCGCGATCATCGACACCAGTCAAACCAAAGTCCTATTGGAGCTAACCTCCGAACAACCCTCACGGCACCGCTTTCTCGGCTAGACCCGCTCGCACTATCCCACCTCGCCACCATCGGCAGAAGGCCGATAGCACCCAGTCGTCGCCGGTCTAAGGACAAAATGTCATCAATAGACTTAGACTCGCGTGGAGGCATGAGATAGAATTGTAAGCTAACCAATGAACATGACAGCAAAACACTTATTCTTCGCGCTGACATAACTGAAGGTAATTGCCAACCGGTTCCCGATCCCTCTCGCGAATTGTCAATTCTCAAACCTCATATATGACTGAAGTCATCATTCCACTCAAACAAGGCCATTTGTCTTCCCTACGCACATTGAATGCTTTGTGGATCAGTTGCCCCGTTCGTAAAACAACCCATAAACAAACACAGCCGTTGGCCGTCCGGCGGATACGTGTTCCCTCACAGTGCCATGACATCAACGAACACCCAAAATTTACATGCGACAAAATATCTGCAATACCAAATATAAAAGAATCAAAACCTCTACTCATTTGCAATAAAATAAGAAAGCAAAAAAAAAGTTGAATACCCAAGGAGGCTCATTTTCAAAGATAGCACCGCCGATGAAATACCCAATAAAAATAGGTGACAAGGGACGCGGACGAAAATAGCTGAGCACCGACCGGCTGGTTGGGGCGACACCTGGTATTCGCTAGTCGCCGCTGAAACGCCAATTATTTGAACACGCCAATTTTTCTTATTGCCGTATTTTTTCACTTTTCGGATCGAATTTTTTTCTCTGAAAAACCATTTTTCACTATTTTTAGAATGTACACTGTGTTTCTAGATGTTTTCAGTGCACTTTTATTGTCCTTGCATCGGGAATCGACGGCCCGTAATGCGGGAAAAAGATGTTTTTTTTTTTTTTCATTTGTCGGGATTCGATTTTCACAAACTGTCACCACTCGCGTCAGTCGAAAATATGCCGCAAAAAGTGTTTATAAGCCACTTCACTTTGTATAATCGTTAAATTGCACCGTTGTTCACGCTTTCGATAACCGGGATGCAATCACGTTTGACCAATCGTTCGATTGAAACACAAAGTGTGATTTAGTTTTAGGGATTTGCGTCAAGCCGGCGCGTAATCTATTCCGACAAAAAGTTAGTGTCGGTTTCTGATGAGACGAAGTTGAAACGCACCCATGTATTTGTAATGTACTTGTTTGCTATTTTCGCCTCTCAGAACCGTTCACTATACTTTTGTCAGAATATTTAATAAAAATGTACTTGACTAACAATTTGTGCATGAATAGACATTATTTTAAAACGTCGTTCCTGCAGCGAAAAATGCGAATATCTAAAATGAATTAATCTGGAATCGAGCAGTTAGATTCGACATAATATCGATTGATTTTAATGGCTGCAATATTCAATATTGTCATCTGTAAATATAATTGAACTATGATTGAAAAAATGTGGCTTTTTTAAAGCTGGAAATTGACTTTTTTCAGCTTTAAAAAAGCCACAGGAACAGTAAGAAATTGAGAACAACATTGTACGAATCAATGTAACTTTTGAAAATTACGTAGTCGTCATCTATTAACGTTGAGTTTCATTGGCATATTCGTTTAATATTTTCCCTAGATAATCATAGTGTAAGGACAATTATTGCCTGAATCGTCGACATTGTAGTGTTTTATGTGTAACCCGCCTTACCCGCCATCATTCTTCATTATTGACGGAGGAACTCTCCAGCCTCAAACAACGCCTTACAACTATGAAGGTCAGATTGTATCATATGGGAAGGGAATATCGCAGTTTGTAAGTCCATTTCACTGTACGCAGCTCACCTGAGTTCGAACTCCCATAAACGCATATAGTGTGTTAGGCGTTTTGCCACTTTCAGCCAGAAATGCTAATATCTTTTAAGGATCTATCAAAATCATCTTCCGTTTTTCGACGCTACCTGGACATTTACAATGCCACCTATAGTGATGGAAACCCAAAATTTTTTCTCCATATATTTTGATTCCTACAGTATTTTTAATACTTTCACATGGTTGAATGATTTGGCTTAAATTTGAAAAATAAATCTCAAGGTGACACGGATTGTTCCCTGATGCTGGGTATCACTTCTAGATCATCCTACTCTACAGCAGTTTATATCTGTTCAATTATAGAGGCCTCTCAACTCAGTTGTGTCCAGGGACCCCGAGTGACTTAAGACGGCTCTGCTTGGTAAGTTGATTGTTCTGAACGCGGCTCACTTGGATGCAATTCTCAACCACCCCACAGAGTTGTTTTTTTTCTAATTTGAAAACGAGGTGAATGATCCCAGTATGAAGACTCCTAATATCGAAACAAAAAAAAACTATTACTAAAAGTAATTGACATGATCTTAAACATTTTCAATTTAAAGAAATACACTAGTTCTACCGTACACTTGTTCATCTTTGCCTACAAACCCCCAAATAGAGCGATAGAAATCTAGAAACTTGTTCTCTTCCTGATTGTAAACAATCCCCTGAGAGATATCTGTCCACCTATCTTTATGTTGTCGTTTATTGCTTCTAATCCAACCGCGTGCTTAGTTTTCGTAAAGCACGTGGGTTTTGCTGTCGACGTGACTTTGCAATACGCGGAAAGGCTTGAGAAATATGATGTTGAGATGACTTCCTTGTGATACTTCGGGAGGTATTTCGCAGCTACACCGAATTGTGATTGACCAATTTGGCGTTAACGCGTTCTCCTTATTTTGTTTTAATTATCGAGTCAGGGGGGTCCGAAAGCAAATACACCAGCTAGCAGTTCCAAATGTTGCACGACGCTCTAACCTTTGAGACGTATAGAGCTAACGGGAAAACGGTATAGTCGCTTTGTCAACATTAACCATACAACAGAGAGCTGAATATAAGCATACCACCACACAGGCTTGGATCGATTTATTTATGCGTATGCTCGTTCTATAGAATTAAACGCCACACAATGCGACCATTCATAAGAGCAAAGTTAAACATATGTTTCATTCAACTCGTTTTGGAGCCGTCAACGAAGCAGCGGCAGCAAAAAGTAAAAGGAGAAGGAAGAAGTCTACAACAACAACAAACGCTGGCTGGTGTCAACTGCTGCGACGAGTTTTTCGATGCTGACGATTTAAAATGTCAACAACAAAAAAATGCTTCGCGATTAATTGCGTTTTGTCAGAAGTTGTTTATGAAAACTTCTGTTTTTAAGATTATTACTGTAATAATAACCGAACTTGTGTTTGTCCGTCATTCGCGGTCATGTGTGAGCAAAATGTGGTAAGGATATGAAACAACTCAGTTCAATGCAGATCAATGTTGGAAAAATCCACTTATCGTTTCGAAGTATATGAATGTATAATAACTTTTGAAATAAATGTTTGTAGGCGTCCGACGATGGCTGAAGCGTAGTAGGCCGAAACGTTACATAACAACGAAGAAAAAAAGGTTTCGTTTTTTTTAAATTTTAATACATAACTTCCTATACTAGTTTGGCTCAATCATTTAAAGAAAATTAAAAGCTGAACTACACTTTATCTTGATGATAAAATGTGTATCTTGATTGCATAATTTCCATGTTTATCGAGGAAAAAGAGAAACATTTTTGGAGAATATGTATATATCACCATAGCTAGAAATAGTGCCACTTCCAAAATGTTCAGCAAAAAAAAACCTTCCAACCTATTTAGCACCCAACTCTGTTCCCACTGCACAATAGTCACCGGTGTTGTCAAATTGAAAAATTATTTCAGTAATAAACAGCTAACAAGCCGCTGGTAATTCGCACAAGTGACATCGGTGCAGTCTCGCATTGTGTCCTGTAGAGCAAAGTGTCGCTTCCAGAAGCGAGTGTGAGCGGGAAAGGGAACGCGTGTAAACAATCTTGTTTGCCGATACATTTTTTATCCGCTTCCTCTATCACACTCTTTTCATTCTATTTTTCACCCACTCACTCACACACACACGGGTTCAGATGAGGATAAATTGGCAAATAAGCGGTTTGGCAAGCGGATTATCATAAATCTGTCAAAATTGAATTTATTTGCCTACTCTTGTCCGCATACCTGTAGCACATGGTACCTATATGAACACGGGTTGCTATGGTGATACCGATCACCAGCTGTCAACTATGCTAGGTGAGTTTTGGTTCTAAACTCAGTTCCTGCAGAAAAAATGTCACAAAGTCATCACGATTGTAAATGTTCAACAACACATTCCTTTGATACCGTAATGAATCGGAAGCCGATCATGTTTCACGAACACATAATAATGTTCAATCGAAACATTCCATTAGAACTAAAATAAGATTAGTGCTGGAGCATGTGCGACCACCCCTGGCTGCAACTTCGTTATTGATCGGTACTAGCTGAAATAGCACAGAGTATCAATAGATAATAATACCTGGGAGTAACAAATCACCCGTCATTATACAACTTCTTGTCACCCCATGTTGTTTATTGATTAATACCGGTGCCGGTCGACCCGAACGGAGGAACGTAGTAGAAAAGGGAAGGAATGTTAGTCCGACACTTTTTATTGCTAGAGGTTGTATATACTACTGCACACTCAACATATTTGACGGGAGGGGGGAGGGTATTGTTAGTAGGGATAGTGATTCAATTAAAAATTATGCTGGAATTAACTCGCGAGTCGAGAATTCAGGTGATTCCAGGCGTTCGACAACGAGAAATCTCATTAAGGGTGTACGAAATCAAACTGTATCAGAAAAGTTCGGTAAAATTCACTCATTCAACCGAAACTTTTCGAGAATAAAATAAAATATATTATTAAACTTTTTCTGTGTTCGTTATATTTAGTTTCATAGACATATCCAAACGTACCTTCCTCTTAACACTACTACACTACACTTGTTTTTCCATGGAAACCCATTTTTCCCCATTTCTGCCTCCGTTTTGACTTCCTCATGATGCTTCCGGAGTACCTGCTTCATGTTGGCCCAGTATTTCTCAACTGGTTGCAAGTCTGGTTGCGTTCGGGAGATTAGTGTTCTTTAATACGGGGTTGACCGGTTTAGCCTTGTACTACTTCAGAACATCTTTCGACTTCATTTATTTAGTTCAACATCAATTTCATGATAACACTGAATCAAAAATTTGCCTCCACAATACTCGATCTGCGCTCCTCGCCTTCTTGTACCAACCGGATCATTAGCGAACACCATCTTTGCAGGATTGTTGTCCGGCATTCTTGCAACATGCCCTCCCCACCGTATCCTTCCAGCTTTGGCCACCGTTCCTCTGCACACCGCCGAAGATCGTCCTTAGCACCCGTCGCTAGAAAACTCCTAGCGCTTGCACGTCCTTCTCGAGCATGGTCCAAGTCTCGTGCCCGTAGAGAACCACCGGTCTTATAAGCGTTTTGTACATGGTGCATTTGGTGCGGGGGTGAATCTTTCTTGACCGCAATTTCTTCTGGAGCCCATAGTAGACCCGACTTCCACTGATGATGCGTCTTCGGATTTCACGGCTCACGTTATTGTCAGCCTTTAATAAGGATCCTAGGTAGACAAAATCCTCCACTACCTCGAGGGTATCCCCGTCTATCGTAACGCTGTTTCCTAGCCGGATCCTGTCGTTTTCGGTTTCGCCTACCAGCATATACTTTGTTTTGGACGCATTTACCACCAGTCCAACCTTCGCTGCTTCGCGTTTCAGGCGGGTGTACAGGTCTGTCACCGTTCCAAATGTTCGGGCGATAATGTCCATGTCGTCCGCGAAGCATACAAATTGGCCGGATTTCGTAAAGATCGTGCCCCGGCTGTTGAGCCCGGGTCGTTGCATCACACCTTCCAGAGCGATGTTGAATAGTAGACACGAGAGTCCATCACCTTGTCTCAGTCCCCCTCGAGATTCGAATGAACTGGAAAGTTCACCCGAAATCCTTACGCTGTTTTGTACACCGTCCATCGTTGCTTTGATCAGTCGAGTCAGCTTCCCGGGAAAACTGTTTTCGTCCATGATTTTCCATAGCTCTACGCGGTCGATACTGTCGTATGCCGCCTTGAAGTCGATGAACAGGTGATGCGTTGAGACCTGGTATTCACGGCATTTCTGGAGGATTTGCCGTACGGTGAAGATCTGGTCCATTGTCGACCGGCCATCGATGAAGCTGGCTTGATAACTTCCCACGAACTCATTTACTTTAGGTGATAGACGACGGAAGATCATCTGGGATAGCACTTTGTAGGCGGCATTCAAAATGGTGATCGCTCGGAAGTTCTCACACTCCAAATGGTCGCCTTTCTTGTGAATTTGGGGTCTAGGCTCCAGGTTATCCGAAATTATGCGGCAGGGGAGGTCAACCAGGAAATTTCAGGGTTGTTGGAGGAAGTTCTTGCAGTTTATGGCAGTCATTTCAGTGACGAACAGGCAGTACTTCCTCCCGGCAACCAACAAGGGGAGGATGGAGAAATTTTAGGAGATTTGTTGAGTACAAGCGTACCTGCGATTCCACAGGGATCCAATCCTTCCGATAACGAAGGATCTCTTTCCAAACAGCTCGTAGGAGACGACCTGTTGCATGTCTTGTGCGAGATGAGAGACGAGATTCGACAATTGCGACAGCAATCCGACGATAATAGAGCCCTAGCGTCTCAGGGGTCTGATGCTTTTTCAAAAGCAACTGAAACACTAATGGGTGGGATTGCTTCACTGACAACAATTTCGTCAATTTTGAGGAAGACGGTTCAAGAAGTTGTCTCACTTCGTGAATCCGTCAGTGAACTTCGGGCACTAGTACATCAGAAGGAAAGTGCTCCCGAGATGGATCTGCAGACCGATCTGGAAGATTTGCGTTTGATGGACGTACCTGATTCACTTGACCTACCAGAGATTCCCAACCCCACACTGGCGCCCCGTCCCGATCAATTCGTGTTGAAGGGAGGATTCTCGGGTCAACAAAATATATGTCCATCACTTCCAATCGAGAAACCGAAACAGAATACCGGATTCACAGCCCCGTACCAAACTCAGAACCAGCCTTACGTTCCTGAATTGTATTGTATGTGGGTCATTCCACGCGAAGTGATCAAAAAAAGATGCAAACTTGAAATTGACCTTCACGGATTTGAATCAAATTTGGTGGAATTGTTCATCTAGGGCCAATATATAATAACCCAAATTTTTGTGTGGTCATGGGAGCACCCCCTGTTGTGACAAATTGCCAAAACCATTGATTTTCTTTTGATCATATCTCCGGTTCTATTAACTCTAGAATCAAACCGCTAGATGGCTTTCAAGGAGGCTAGAAAAAATATAAACTTTTGGCGGCTGTGCTGCCAACTATGCGATTTTTTCAGTTAAATATTAAAAGTTAATTTTTCTCCTAATACATATATTTCAATTTTAAAAATTCTAATGCCATCGTGTTTCTCAGTCAATTTTACATAAGAAACACTTATAATCTCAATATAATTTGAGCGGATCCTGAGATACACTTTTCTTAAGGGAAAAACTCGCATTTTCTCATATAAAAATCCATTTTTATTGGCCGAAATTGAGAAAATCTTCAAGCGGTCAAAAAATTGACCCTGATCTACTAGAAGCAAACCAAAAACGTAGTTTTTCATCATTTCTCGTCTACTTCACGATAAATCATGTTTGAACTCAGAATACCCGAGTTGGTTTTTTAGTGTTGCGCGCTTGTGATTTTATATGGGAAATTGCGAGTTTTTCCCTTCAAAACGGTGTATCTCAGGATCCGCTCAAATTATATTGAGATTATAAGTGTTTCTTATGTAAAAATGTCTGAGGAACACGATGGAATTAGAATTTTCAAAATTGAAATATACGTATTGGGAGAAAAATTAATTTTTATTATTTAACTGAAAAAATCGCATAGTTGGCAGCACTGTCGCTAAACATTTATATTTTTTCTAGACTCCTTGAATAATTTTCTTCAAAATCCATTTAGCGGTTTGATTCTAGAGTCAACAGAACCGGAGATATGATCAAAAGAAAATCAAGGGTTTTGGCAACTTGTCAAAACGGGGGGTGCTCCCATGACCCGAGGGGTGGTTCAATTGACACAAAAATTTGGATTTTTATATATTGGCCCTAGATGAACAATTGCTCCAAATTTGGTTCAAATCCGTGAAGGTCGATTACACGTGCCTTGATCACTTCGCGTGGAATGACCCATTTGTATTGTATTTGTATTGTATTTGTATTGTATTTGTATTGTATTTGTATTGTATTTGTATTGTATTTGTATTGTATTTGTATTGTATTTGTATTGTATTTGTATTGTATTTGTATTGTATTTGTATTGTATTTGTATTGTATTTGTATTGTATTTGTATTGTATTTGTATTGTATTTGTATTGTATTTGTATTGTATTTGTATTGTATTTGTATTGTATTTGTATTGTATTTGTATTGTATTTGTATTGTATTTGTATTGTATTTGTATTGTATTTGTATTGTATTTGTATTGTATTTGTATTGTATTTGTATTGTATTTGTATTGTATTTGTATTGTATTTGTATTGTATTTGTATTGTATTTGTATTGTATTTGTATTGTATTTGTATTGTATTTGTATTGTATTTGTATTGAATTTGTATTGTATTTGTATTGTATTTGTATTGTATTTGTATTGTATTTGTATTGTATTTGTATTGTATTTGTATTGTATTTGTATTGTATTTGTATTGTATTTGTATTGTATTTGTATTGTATTTGTATTGTATTTGTATTGTATTTGTATTGTATTTGTATTGTATTTGTATTGTATTTGTATTGTATTTGTATTGTATTTGTATTGTATTTGTATTGTATTTGTATTGTATTTGTATTGTATTTGTATTGTATTTGTATTGTATTTGTATTGTATTTGTATTGTATTTGTATTGTATTTGTATTGTATTTGTATTGTATTTGTATTGTATTTGTATTGTATTTGTATTGTATTTGTATTGTATTTGTATTGTATTTGTATTGTATTTGTATTGTATTTGTATTGTATTTGTATTGTATTTGTATTGTATTTGTATTGTATTTGTATTGTATTTGTATTGTATTTATATTGTATTTGTATTGTATTTGTATTGTATTTGTATTGTATTTGTATTGTATTTGTATTGTATTTGTATTGTATTTGTATTGTATTTGTATTGTATTTGTATTGTATTTGTATTGTATTTGTATTGTATTTGTATTGTATTTGTATTGTATTTGTATTGTATTTGTATTGTATTTGTATTGTATTTGTATTGTATTTGTATTGTATTTGTATTGTATTTGTATTGTATTTGTATTGTATTTGTATTGTATTTGTATTGTAGATGCGCAACTCTTTGGCGAAGACTACGACTGGTAAATACACACAATGGTGTATTTATCTCGGTAGTTCAGAAACTTATTCTTATTCAACCAGCAGTATATTAGCCAAAAAGACTGCATGCGATATCATTCGCCTTTCAGCAAGGGTTTGCAAAAAATTTACTTTTTTACTGACGAGGTAGAAAGATGGATCCTTTGGAAAAGTTGTAGAAATGCTCGTAATGAAGAACAGGCATGGGAAAAATCATTTCACGAAACGATCAATTTGAAATCATCCACCAACATGCTCTTACTGTGAAACCCGATCTCGGCAACCCTTCTTGTGCAGAGTTACGCGTTCATGCGAATGCGAGAAGCAAAACACAAAACTGAAAAAAAAAGTGACAGCGCCCGGCTATGATTCATTCTCCATCGCATACGTAGTGTTTTGAATGAAAGCAGAAAGGATCGCAAATGAATGCATTCTATCATTCACAAAGATTCGTTTCAAAACATTCACCGGATCGTTCCAATAAAAAAACTTGCCGTTCTTGTTTATAGACCTATAAATATTCACTTGGTGATCTATTATTGTTGAGTAAGTAGTTTGCAATGTGCTGGTGAAAAAAAAATAACTTCTTAAAACGATTCCGTACATATCACAATATCAATTTCAAGTGGATTGTAGTGCAATCTACTTCTCAACATTGATTATAGTGTACATTTGCACTATAAAGTTGACCTAACCCAACCAGAGAATACAATGTCACATTCATTTGTGAACTAAAAGTTGATTCACTTGTGAATGTTTACAGTACAATCTTCCGACTCAATCCGCGAATGAAGAACACGATCTTCTTCATTCAACATAGTACGTGTCATTCTTTTACCTGGCTCACATTTTCGGAAGTTCATTTCTACCTACGTTCAGTTGTGTTCTTTTGGAGAGTTTTAGTCGGATCGTGAATGAACGACTGGCTGCTGTCAAAGCAATGAACGGATTCGCCAAGAATCATGCGAATGAATGATAATTCCCACATAATTCCCAATGAAGAATTTTGTTGAAAAATATGAACTTGTAGGACTAAAGGTTATCGATTTAAAAAGCGGTTTTCTATGACGACCCCCCTTTAAATTTAGTTTTTTTAAATATATAACTTTTTCCACTGTGACTTTTCGTGAAAATGATATTCCAGAGAAATACTGCGGTATTAAAACCACAATTTTACTGATGACTGTATGTAAAAATAGGGGAAAGTGGTCAGTTGTCGGCACTGGTCGGTTGTCAAATGAAAAATATCCACACTGTGCGGTTTCATATAATAACGCCTGAAGGAAAAGTCACCATTTTGAATTTTGAATTCTCCGGTTTTGTTTTTAGAATGAGCTCTATAGATCATCTTGAAACCCAACATTACCCAACTAATCACCAAGTATGTACTAGTATATGCAGTAAAGCAGCATTTTATTTGGATTTCAGATGCTTCTTGCAGTTTATTAGCATTTTCATGCATAACTATTGTAAACTTGCTTTCAGTAAACTATTTGAAAACCTCTTGTCATTAATCAGCATTTTGAAGGAAGAAAAGCCGTAAAAATATTTTCATGGCACAGCAATAATGGAGAGGGCTATTGTGCCAAAAGCGGTTCTTAAAAAGCACTTTCCATGCCTATTGGTTACTTAGGTAACATATTGACTTTTAATAAATAATCTAATTCAACTCTGTGTGGTATAAATTGGTCTCCCTGTAAATATGAATGCGATCCGCCAGTGCATTAGTGGTGCGTACTATGCGTACCAGCTTTTCAAATACACACATTGTGCTTCTGATGAGGAATGACGTTAAAAGTAAAGTAAATTTTATTTTCTCTTTGAATGTTGGTGATTTTTATTCAAATTGTGCCATCTTTACTAAATTTTGTTAGTAATATTTTTTTATATTGACGAAATATATTAAATTCGTTTACCAGTTATTAACTAAGGCCCCTAGCTTTCCATTGGTATGCTTATGTCCCTATATTATGCAATTGGAGAAATGTTATGAGCCAAAGACAAAAGAATGCCGACAATAGACCACATTCTCCTACTCATTCGTTTCAAAGTTATTGAAGATTTTGACATTTTGACAACACCAACTTCAGTTACGTAAAAATGAAAAAGGTGCAAACCAAAATGCGGGACCTGGCACTTTTTTCAATGTCTAGACTATGCATAATAAAGGTAAGAAGGTTTGGATCCAAAATATTTTTGTTGATTTTTTTATGGAAAAAATAAAAAAGCATGATATGATAAGCTTACCCTATTCATAGGATTCTAGAGTGCCACGGATCAAACCTTATCTTTATTGTGTATAGCTTTGACATTGAAAAAAGTGCCTGAACGTGCATTTTGGTTCGCATTTTTCTTTCTTTTACGTAGTTGAAGTTAAAAAATGTCAAAATCTTCAATAACTTTGAAATGAAAGAGTATTTTTGTATACAGTCTTCAACAAAATTATGTGCTTTAAATGTCATCACATTTGTCTAGAACATCATTAGCAAGAAAAATCGCAATGGAAAAATTTATATTAAAAAACTAAACTTAATGAGGTTGTCTTAGAAATCGCTTTATACAGGGTGTTTGGTTACTGATTAAGAATCTTTCGAAAGGTAATTTACTGTCATATTTGGAGAAAAAATCGTTCTACATAACCATCAAATCTCAACCGTTACAGAGTTATTGAACTTTTGGTATAAAAAAACTTATTTATCTTAAAATACCTCTAACTCGAAAAGTATACCTCGCATTTTTAATATTTTACTTCCATTGGAAAGGATAGAACATTTTCTATTGAATGGTGTTCTTATATCTTTCAGTTAAATAGTTTTAGTTTCCTTTTGTGTTGTAAAGTAGTTAAAAGTTAGTGTTTTTGATCAGGTTTTTGTTAATTTTCTCAAAATAATGAATTATGATTATAGCAATATCTATTATCCAAAAGTTGGGTTTGAGGATGATTCATATTTTGTTCTTCAACATAATATTCCTTTCTCGTCTTGTTTCCTTATAAATTCACTTCTAAACTTTTCCTGTAATCGACTTGCAAGTTCTTCAAAGACTCTAATCTATAAAATAGGCTTTATATCGCTATTATCAGGGCTTCATTGGAAAGCTGAGAAAATTTCTTTTCGGTGTTTGTACAAATATCTTTGAGTTAAGTGTACTAAATAACTTTTTACTGGTAAAATAACTTAAAATTTGCGTTTTTTTAGAGAGCTTTGTAATTATTCTAATTATTAATCAACTAAATTTGTCGTCACTATTGTTCATTTGGTGCCCCTTAATATTCTCTACAACTTGTTATTTGACAGTTTATCCCTATCGATTTTCATTTCGCTGCAATTTAATAGTTAACGCAAAAATGATTTTGCTTCGATACTAAAAGAGATAATTGAATGGAGTCAAAGGAAGAATTGTAGAACTTGCTGAGATGAATTAATTCCATGATAATAATGGTGATGTTTATTATTTACTATTTTAAGAAACTAACGAAAATGTTAATAATAACACTAACTTTAAAATAATTAATTTCTAAAAGAATACTAAATTCACTTAACTGAAAGGTATTAATACATTTTTCTCTGCAAAATTTTCCTGGCTTTCGAATAAAAATAAGAAAAGGTACAATAAGTGCCATACTTTTTCAATAAGAGCTAATATTAGTGAATATGAGATAAAAATATCCAAGTTCAATAACCCAAGCACTTGAAAACAAGACAAGATAAGTGTATCATGTCAAGCAACAAATTATGCAACTCTTCAAGACTAACAATTTGAATTATTAAAATGGCGATGTTGATAATTTTCGCGAAATGAACGAAAAATCTATCAAAATTGTTAAATTCTAAATAAATTACTGTGAAAAGGTTACTTAACCTCATTAGCTGAAACATTTGAGGACATTTTTCAATGGGAAATTTTCTCACCTATCTAATAGATCTAAAAGATTGGAATTACAAAGTATATTTTTTGAGTTAGAGATATTTTAAGACAATTAAGTTTTTACACCAAAAATTTCAAAAACTTAGTCACGGTTGAGATTTGATGGTATGTGTAGAACGATTTTTTCCTCCAAATATGATAGTCAATCATCCCACGAAAGGTTCTTAACCATGAACCAAACACCCTGTATATCGATAACCTTTGGTCCTAAAAGTTCAAGTTCATCAACAAAATTTTTCATTCATAATTTCATCATGAAGTATTTCTAAAACTTTCTCGAAGACAAACTTTTTACCTCGTCAGTACAAAAAGTTAATATTTTTATTTTTATCATATATTCCTCCAAAGACACCCTGTGAATATATGCAATGATTTCACCTCTAGTGAATTAAGTTCACGTTTTTGGGGTTTCCGACCACCGTACAGCGGTCCTTAAAGTAGCCAAAGCCGTGCTTCAATGGATTTTCACACTACAGATCCGGTTCGGATACAACCCCATCAATTTCTACGGCCATGTCTGGTACGAAGACATTGAAAGCTCGCATAAAGCGCTCGCAGCAAGTAATATTATTTACCTGGTCGATGTCATTCACTATAACAAGTATCTTGATTACCTGAACACGTGAAAACTGAGTCACGGCTCGGTACTGAGTAGTAAGTTCAAATATATTAACTGCCCGTTCTGAAAATACACCACCCATGGCTCAGCTTAATCTAGTGGGTATTGCTTCATTCGGAGAGTAATACTAGAATTCAGGAAATCAGGGACTTCCATGTCGATATCAGGTGATATTTCACGTGAGGCCATTCGAGTATGTGTGCAGAGCGTTGTATAAACAGGGATGTATTTTTTGAAGTAGAATACTTGTAATGTTTCAATACTTGTCTCATCAGTAGAATTCTGAGATAAAGTCGAATCGTAAATTTCATAACTAGGAATCAGGAATCAGAATATATTGGCTCAAATGGCACGTTCCCCGTACATAGTTTCTTCTTAGTGAAGGAAAAATAGTTTTTACCTAAATGTTTCTTTTCCAAGGAGAAAGATTGCATAGTGCATCTTCATTGACCAAACCAAACGCTTTGGATTCACTAGTTCTGATCAGCTCCTTTTCTTGCCGGACATCACACAGGACTAGAAGTTTGCTTAGAAACACAAATTGTGTTGTCATTCGAGGAGCTAGCAGAACTAGCTGTCACTAAGTTTGTGTCAGATTCTGAAGGAACGAAGTCGGAACGCAAATTCCATAACTAATTTAAATCAAGCTTGTTTATATGGAAAGGTACTGTGTTCAAATGCTTAACTCAGCAAAATTTGTTCCATCGCATTCTCTATGACCGATTACAAGATACTGCATGAAACGACATTGTTTTCGAACTTTTTTACGCTAGACACCTGGGAAACAACAATATAAAGATAACTAAAATAAGCATTTTATCAAATACAGTCTATTTCAATAATATCAGTTCTGAAAACTGTTCAAGTGGAAAACGTATCGATAATGTTACTCTCAGAGACAAATATTTAGATACACAAATTAAAAATTGAAATTAAATCACCTTTTTTCTGCAAGACTGCAGTACTGTTGGTGAAGATATGGAGACATGATCGTGTCAATTTACGTCTTCTGACCCTGACATATATGAGCATTAAAAATGAGGTAGTTTAAAGTTTGCATACAATTTTATTTGACGTTGAATTTCGAAAGACACTCCACAATGGCGTTTGTGTTGAATGTTGATAAAAGTATATCGTTCATGCAAAATTGTATGAAACACGGTTATATCTAGTAGTAGTAATTTTGTGAAATACTATTTGCTAAAATTGTGTCAAGTTTGGATTTACGTCAAAGATTAAATTTGTTTATTTTTTCTGGTACTTAGAATTAGCATATGTCTGTTTGTCCATGCATCGACAGTTTATAACGCAATACGCCTCGCAATTGCCTCAATCAATGATATCAGCTATGACCGATTCTGGAGTCACATCAAAACATTTTTCCACTTCAAACCAACACCGAGCCGGACCAATCTATTGACCGATGACCAACCAGGAGTCATCCTCCGATAAGGGCTCCGATAAGCCCCGGTGTATCGACACAGTACACAATCGCCGGTCTGTCCCATGTGGATGGAACTTTCCAACTATACGTACAATGATTTTCGCATTCCTTCCGTTCTGGGACGATTGTGGCGAAAATACAATGTAACGGGTGTGAACTGGTGTGGATGGATCATAAAAAAACAGTGTTGTTCACTGGTTTTAATCTGCGACAGCAGAGTTGCGTCGAACCATTGGTTTGACCCGCTTTGTACGTGCGTGACCACTGACCGTAGATTACGGTGGGTTATCAATGCACCCGAAGGGTTCAGTGAGACAGAGAGCGCGAATGAGGCCAACTCGTATCGGTCGAGGGAAAGATTAGCTTGCGAATCGGTAATGCTAGGAAATGTATGAAGACACTTTAAACGCTCAATTCTGTCGCTGATTTTTTGTTACTGCAGTATTTCTGTCTCTGTAAATCTAAAATGAGCAGGTGAAAATCGCTTCCTTGTATACCTGGTTAGCGCGGAGGTTCTGCTATGCT
This sequence comes from Topomyia yanbarensis, assembly GCF_030247195.1. Taxonomy (NCBI): domain Eukaryota; kingdom Metazoa; phylum Arthropoda; class Insecta; order Diptera; family Culicidae; genus Topomyia; species Topomyia yanbarensis. The sequence continues at coordinate 33,004 of NW_026684091.1, read as the reverse complement.
GATGACACAGAGCCTAATCGAAACATTGTTCGACCTTATAAGTCACTTTTTCTTGCCAAATTGCAAAAATTGAGTTAGCATCTCGTTTGACAAGTCATTTGCTACGTAATGGGTATTAGGGACATGATCAACGTATAAATCACACGATTGTACACTGATTTGCGTAACACAGCAAGGGTACGACTCACGCACTCCGTGCGCGACTGACATAGTTTAGTCCTGCCAAACATTCAGTCCTCGGTACGGAGAAACACTTTGACTTGAGGACTCCTGTTTTCAATCGGCTTTTAGAAAATTTTTGAAATAGAATTCAGCCGCACGTCAAACCCTAATGTCGGAAATCTAGGTTCATTTAATTTTATCAACAAGCCATCAGCGATAAGGTTCCATAAAATACATTCTCAGACACGGGATTTCTTAATCTCTAAATACTTGTCTTAATAATGATCAAACATTTCGATTGCTAAGCATTGCGGGTATGCAGTTTATAATATATCAAGGTACTCCATGATCACGTGCTACTTTCAAAGTGGATTCGAAAAATACGTTGTCAAAAATACTCTCGATGTCAAGAAAAACTACATTAGATTGCTTTTGCGAAAAAGCTATTTCAATGTTATAGACAACAGAGGGGTAGCAAACTTTCCCCGTTGATATACATTTTGCGTTGCATAAAGCGGGTGCTCACCCAAGCTAACATCCCGAATGAAGTGGTCAAATAAACTTCCCACTAATATGAGAAGGAGAGGTCAGACTGATAAGTCTAAGGCTCTTTGTCTTTCTGAATACATTTTACAATTGTTTGTAGTAATACTTTCGTGAAATATTCGAATTTTTCGAACAAATTTATAATTCGTTGTTCTCTAGATAATTTATTTTTATTTTTATTTCGATTTTTTTCAGGAATACCACGAAACGACTCTCGTTCACGGAAAAAAATTGTTCCCAAAAACGTGCCTTGAATTGTGGAACAATAACGTTTTTACGTTATTATGTTACCATGAATAAAAATCATGTGTTTTATAATTATGTTCAATTTATTAGTGAAAATATTGGTTTTCCTTTTGTCAGTTTCCGCTCTGTCACTACCAAATCGATTTTCTGTACGTGAACTAGTTCACAACTTTATGAACAATATTCATAAAACCAAAGGTTGACTCATGATGTTATACATATATTTAGGAACATTAGTTCACCAAATCTGGATTCATTCATTCTGGATATTTTTTCGTGATCTGTGTCACAAAACTCCGCATTTTATTCATGAATCCATTCAATCCTCGTGAGCTAATTCATTATACCTAATATATTAGTCACGACCCGATATCCGTGCTCGTGAAAGAGTTCACAAAATCATGAAATAATATTCATGTATATCTGAACTAGTTCATGAATCCTAGTCTAATAGCCACGACTTACCATGCGTGCTCATGAAATAGTTCACAAAGCCATCAAATATTATTCATGCATTCGTGAACCGGATGATGATTCCTAATACAGTAAAGACGCCTTTTTTGTCAGCCCCTTGGAGAATTTTAGGCTGATAAAACGGGGACATTGACAAAATTGGGACACATATTTTTCTTTCTTTATAAGAAACCGAAGCTCTTAAAATATTCTTCTTTAGTCCCTAAATCTAGCCTCATAACCTGTCCTGATTACTTTGCTTAAATTTCGCTCAAGCGGGTCTGACAGTGCAAAACTTGAAAAAAAATGAAAATGAATTTTCGGATCTCTAAAATAAGAAAAATAAGCTCAAGAAAGGATTTACTCGAATTCAACTTGGTTCATCTGCTAGAACCCATCAAACTACTAACTATCAATTTTCATATGAGGCTGATAAAATCGGGTCAGAAAGCTGATAAAATCGGAGGCTGATAAAATCGGGCTTTCACTGTATATTATTTACGATCTAATATCCGTGCTCGTGAAACATTTCACAAAATCATGAAATGTTTTTCATGTATTCATGAACTGGTTCAAGATTCCTAATACAATAGTCACGCCTGACCATTCATGCTCATCAAAAAGTTAATAAAATCATGAACTGTTATTCATGGATTCGTGAACTAATTCATGATTCTTAGCACTTGATTTACGATTTTTTTTGTGTGCTTTTAATATTCAGAATATATGTCTAATTAATTTCAGTTTCATACAACGTGGTAACGAAATTTTCACGCTAACCATTTCACAAAATTTTGGGGTATTATTCATGGAATCATTATTGTTTTATGCACTTTTTCATGAAATGTCCAGGTGCTAGTGACCAGTAATAGGTACGAGCAGTAGATATGAGAAAACTATTAGGACCTCGAACATCGTTATTCATTTGATAAGGGTCATGTGTGATGTATGGACAGAAAACGAAAGCTTTGAGCACCACATATCGTCTTCTTCTTATTCTTTTTTGATTATAGAGGTTTTAACCTTAGGGTCATTCGCCTCTTCGGGTTAGAAAAATCTCTTATGAAAAAATTCTAATCCTATGTGCGGGGTCGGGACTCGAACCCAGGTGTGCTGCGTACAAGGCAATCGATTTACCAACTACGCTACGCTCATCCCCTCACCACATATCGTGTTCATGATATATTTCACAGAATAAACTGCAGATATCATGAGCATGGGTCACATTACTCCACGTGTCAAATTCGAAAGCAAGCTCTAGAATTAAATATCACGATAACGGGAACAGAAATTAAGAAAATCGAGACAAAGATCCTGAAATCATGAACACGAATCACACAACTCGTAACAAAAATGTCAAAAATCGTGAATAAGTTCCTGAAATCATGAACATGAATCACGCTACTCATAGCTAAAATTTGACAATAACGTGAATAGAAATTACGAAATTCGTGACTAAGATCCTGAAATCATGATCACAAATCCCGCTAGTCTGACAGAAAAATCCGATAATAAACTCATGAATAAAATAGCAAGGTATCATGACGAGAGATCAGAAAAATCGCGAATAAGCTCCTGAAATCATAAACATCATGTGACTGGAGGTTGTGTATTTTCAAATCATGAACAAGAATCACCACGAAAACTGAACATATCCAGGGAACAACAACAGTAATCCAACCAAACATTCGAATGTAGTGCCATGTGTACATTCGGGGCGAACTAGTTTTTGGGAAACACAAATAGTTTCATGAATACGAGGTTTATTATTCCCAATGTCAGGAACTTCGTCCCGTTTTTCGTAAATCGTTCAGTTCACGAAATCGTGATCTTTTGTTTATGAATTCATGAAGGGATTTTCTTCCGTGTGGGCTTATTAGGAATTGGTTTCATGACTCAAACGAATTGTTTGTTGAAAAGAACGAAAAGCTTTCCAATATTTACAAACAACTTTCGACGTACAATTTTTTCTCGTAGAATCCTTAAAATAATTATCTATAAAAAATTTGTACCTTTGAATTATAAATATAACATATAAACTGTTCGTATGATTGTGTTCAGATGAAGATTTCTTTAAACTCGTGAATTGCTCATGAACTTTGAAGGTTAAAAACAACTTTCATGAGAATATTTTGAATATATTTCTGATTTATCAAAAAGTAAAAGAGTACTGGCGAAGTTTTGGGTGTACTTCATGCAAAAATTTGATAAAATATCACAAATGCCCATTGGGTTTTTTCCGCTAAAATCGTGCGATCTATTAATTACGCCTAAATCGTTAGATTTGGGTCAATGAAGTCTTCGGAGAGATTTGTGACCATTACAAGTCCTTTTATGTTACTATGTGTTAATTGCCGCAAGGTTCTACTGTATCGATTTTGTTGGCTATTTTCGGCAAATTTGAGACTAAGAGAAACGAATCATGTTTTAACGCCGGCGTCGGCGGTAAAACATGAAAATGAGTTCTGTTCTACCATAGCCCATGCGGTAGACTTGGGTGCAACACCCAACTCCTACTCAACAGAAGGCAAAGAATTCTTCACATTTCCTTTCGATCATGTCCATATGAGCCTGCCTAGTCTTAGTTTTCCGTTCTAAGTTTATAACTGATTCGCTCTAGAATACCTATCCGTCTTTCAATTTCATTGCTTTCGTTTCTCTTAGTCTCTGCATGAATCTCTCTTCAGGAATCATTTATCGTCAGAATACAAATATCACATATTAATCATTTTTTTTAATTATCCCATACAACGACCCAACAACAATATTCCCAATCCTTTTTATTATAAAATCAACTACATAATTGAGTATAAAACAATAATAATCTTAAAGAAACATAACGCATTGTTTCGCATGTTTTCCTTAAGGGGCGTCTGGTGTAAAGTGCTCAAACCGAAAGTGATTTTGGTTTACGATTTTGAAGGTAAGGCAACAATGGACCTCTAGTGTAATGTTAAGGTTTATTTATACATTAATTATGTACGAGAAAAAATTGCAGTCACACAGAACCACATGAGCGTTCCAAGAGTAGACGTCCAACCATTTCCACGTCGAGGAGCGCCATGGCGGATATGATAACTCTTGATAAAATTGTCTGAAACAGGAAATTCAATAAGATTTTTAAAATTTGGACTAGTAGCTACTCGATGAACCAAAAAATAAAACAAAATGGTTTGAATTTTGGAAAAGTCTTATAAAATCCGAAAAATCTGATATTTTTAAGTAAAATTCACTCACTTTTCTTAAAAATAATGAGAGAAAAAAAATTATTCAGTTTTCCGTGGTTCATCGATTGGCTACACATATTATGCATCATCATAAAAAAATCAAGTCAATCCGTTGAATAATTATTATTATTTATTTTTATTTATTTCTAATAAATAATGAAGTTAATGCAAGTGTGTTTTACACAACGCTGTGATGACTCCATAGGTATTTAATTGCCCACTCCGAAATTTTTATTGCATCAATAAAAATGATTTTACTACTTTATACAATAAAAAACAGAAAAAATCATGTCCAAGTTTGAAAAAAAAAAAACCATTTGTTTTAAACTTTTCAATATTTTCCATGAAACCAATACGTTGAGTAAGTCTCAAGATACATCATCCGAAAGCTGTGAAAAAGGCGCATATTTCATGTCTTGGGCACTTTTTGGTATCTTCTTTACTTTTGACAGTACGAGCGATTGAAAAAGTAGGTTTTTTGAAATGGTGAAATTCAACACAAAAAATCTTGTAAGTCTCGCCTACTATGTTGAAATAAAAAAAATACGTGGCGAATATTTTTGACTACTAAACCGAGAAAAAATTAATGCAGGCAAATAAAATTTTTGTGGCAAATTTTGCGTGGAATGCCCCATATGTTTTGGGAGAAAAATTAACTTTTAATATTTAACTGAAAAAATCGCATAGTTGGCAGCACTGTCGCCAGAAATTAGTATTTTTTCTAGATTCCTTGAATAATTTTCTTCAAAAGCCATCTTGCGGTTTGATTTTAGAGTAAATGGAACTTGCAAGTACATACATATTAATATTATGTCTTTAGTAAAGTTGTAGAGCAAGGTTTTGCCAACATCTTTGCTGAAGACACAAAGTCTTCATATTTAGTATCTTCAACATTATTGCTGGTTGTTTGTGGATGAACCTTTTAAAGCATATTCATTACTATAACTTTTAAGTATCATTCCGACAAGTTCGGAATGTTCTGTAAAAAGGTTTGAATTATCGAAATGGACAACTTTCTATATTACGACAAAGGCTTATCTCGTGTTTTTTTTTTAAATTATAGGGGAGCCCGGGGCTAGTTGGTGGTCGGGATAAGTTGGCGGAATCTCCGTTTCTAATAGACATAAAGCGCTGTCTCTCGTTGTGAACCTCAAGGAGGAAAACCAGGAAGTTGGAGAAAATCGGGATATCGTTGTCTAGAGATATTTTACCGCCGATGATTATTCCGTTAGAGTGGCAGCGAAATGGATCGCGAAAATGGGCATCGGTATGGGGTGAAATACTGCCGCCAAGAAGTTCTCAGCACCAGCTAGCAGATAAATAGGAACGACTAGCACTAAGAAGGATAAGAAACCCGGCGAAGGTGGTTGTATGCAGATGTAAATCCCTATGGTCGACACCCCCGGTTCGGTTCATGTCTCAACAGGGTACGATATTTGCAGCAAACCTGAGCAGGTGAGATATATCGCGAAGGTTTAACAGCAAGTAAGGAAAAGTAGCTATGGATAAAAACATGACGATTAACACAAAACAAAATAAGCAAGAACAAAATCCTTACTAAAGCAGTACTTAACGGTTGCCCCGAATGAATGAGGATTACGAGATACAAGAGGTTTAGGTTTAGTCGGTTGGCTTAACAACTACTACAAACCAATCCACCAAGAGCCAGCAGTCAACGCACAGTGGTCGGAAATGCCAAAAACGTCACTAGAGGCCAAACCATTGAATATATTCGTAGGGTATCTTTGGAGGAATTGTTCGTAAGAATATTCCCCACAATCTGATTCTGCGCACTGGCCTGCACCTATTTATACACAAAAGTAATTTTTGAAATCCTTTTATATGAAATATGCTGTTGGGGTAAGTTGGCGGTGACGCACACGGGGCAAGTTGGCGGTACTATTGAGAGTGCAAAAATACTCATCAAATATTTTCATTTCTGGAATTCACTCCAAAGTAAGAAAAACTTTTTCTTCTGTCTCTAGTCAATGAAGAGGACAATTATTTCGGATAACCGCCTGAATAACTTCGAAAATTTGCTTTTGAATATGGAGTGCGCGTCGAAGTCAAAATTTATTTATTTATTTATTGTCGTCAAACAAGAGTAGACCGTTTTGTTACAACGATAAAATATAGTATACACTTAAAACATAAAATTCTAATAACTAAACTAAACACTATCTGGTTTACATAGCACTACTTTAGGATGTTCTTTATAAGCGAATAGAATTGAAATATTTTTTTAATTTGCTTTTTGTCATTGTTAAGTCAATAGCTTCGCTGTGCTTGTTGTAAGTTGCCATCATCTGATTTAATGGTCCAAACTTGGCATAATTTGTACGATAATTGTTTGTTATAAATGTATTTCGGATTCGTAACTGCCGGAAAGGTATATAAAAATTAAGTTTAGATAGAAGTTCGACTGAATCAATACGACACGAAATGATATCGTTTACAAATGAAACCATTGCATATTCTCGGCACTCTTTTAGTGTTTGGATGTTAATGAGCATACAGCGAGCTTTATAAGATGGGAGAGGAAATCGTGTCCAACCTATTTTGCGAAGCGCAAGCAATAAAAATTGCCTTTGTACTGATTCTATTCTTTCTTCATATGTGATTGAGAAAGGCGACCAAGCTATGCTACAATATTCCAGTATTGACCTTACATACGAGTTGTATACTGTTTTAATTGTATATGGATCATTAAAATTGTAACTAAAACGCTTTATAAATCCAGGCATGTTATTTGCTCTATTGATGATTGTTTTGTGATGGTCAATGAATGTTAATTTTGAATCTAGAATGACTCCCAAATCTTTAACTCTTTGGCACTTTTGTACCACTTGATTTCCTAGAGTGATTGAAATGTCAGGTGTATTTCGTTTCCTACTAAAAGTTATTGTATTACATTTTTTTACGTTTAGTTGCAGAAGGCTTTTGTTACACCAGAGGTAAAACATATGTATTTCTTCCTGTAATATCTTTATGTCTTGTTCGTTCCTAATTTCTAAAAAGAGCTTCATGTCGTCGGCATAGATAAAAACTTTTATGTTTTTGAGAATGAATGACTTGTCGTTTACGAATAAAATGAACAAAAGAGGGCCTAGATGGTAGCCTTGAGGAACTCCTGATGTGACTTGAATGGGATTAGATTTCTTCCCTTTAAATCTAACTATTTGTTGACAGTTAGTTAAATATGATTCGAGCCATTTGAGAAGACCTGGTTCAATTCCTAATTTTTTCAGTTTGAATAATAGCAAGGGCAAGGGTATGTCGATACGATTCGATGCCTTGCTAAAGTCTGTGTAAAGAGCTTCAATGTAGTTTCCATTCTCCATTGCAATCAATGAGTAGTTGACGAATTCTAGTAAATTTGTACACTGCGTCAAGTTGATTTAAGACACCCCTTGTATTTGATACTAAATGTAATGCCATAAGTATTATTTTAATTTTTTTCTATATCGATAGTAAGAAGTCAGCAAACAAAATTGTTTTACTGGCCGCACTAGCAAATAGGGACAGTGCTATCAGCTCAGCGAATGCAAACAAAACTATCAAGTGTCAAGTTCCTTTAAGACAGTTAATTAGTTGTTGACTTTATTTTGTTTTAGCTAGTTTCTAACGTCATTTTAAAGTTATGCCACGGGGAAAGTACCTTTCGCAAGAGGAAAAGGCCACCATACTGGCATACAGGCGCATAAATATGAGTATCAATCAGATTTCGAAGGAGGTTGGTAGATCGCGGTGTGTGGTCAGAAATTTTCTGGAGGATCCAGAAAATTACGGTAAAAAGTACCCGAAAACCATCAAAAGCAAACTAACAAGTCGAGATAAAAGGAAAATAGTCAACACGGCATCCAATTCAACAAAATCGCTTAGTCAAATTAAGGCTGAGCTGGATTTAAATGTATCTCGGGAGACTATTCGACAGGTGTTGGTGAAAAATCCAAATATTTGCCGCTCGAAAATGATGCGTGCAACTTGTTTGAAACAAGAGCATAAAATGGCAAGGCTTGAATTTGCAAGAGCTAACATGAGCCGCCACTGGAACTTGGTAAGTTTCTAAATTGGGAAAACATAGTTGCAATATAATAGATATAGGGTAGACGAGCCCTTATTCATCTCATTAGTCAGGATATCACACTATTTCGATGATAACTCGACTTAGAGTTAGTGGATTGCGCTTAAATAGGTATCATCATCTTTGCTTCGTTCCTAAGAAGGAGCACAGTTTGAAATTTTTTCCTGGGAAATGTAAAATACTCGCGTTTGAGCGAAGCGAAAAGTCGAGCGCAACGTACCCTTATTCATCCTACCATTTGAGCTAATGCGTTGAATAGAGATAGCAGATACTGCTCTAACTAATGTGTTCAAATGGGTGAGATGAATAGAGGTGCTAAGATGAATTAGGGAGCAGTTACCCTATGTCTGTCATCGAAAGTAATAATACATTTTCGCGACAGGTTATCTTTAGCGACGAAAAAAAATTTAACCTTGATGGTCCTGACGGATTTAATTCGTATTGGCGTGATCTACGAAAGGAAAAGGTACATTTTTCTACGCGTAATTTTGGAGGAGGAAGTTGCATGGTATGGGGCGCATTTTGTAGTCGTGGAAAACTGAACTTGGCGTTTACTTCCAGCAAAATGAACAGCAAAGATTATATAAATGTCCTTGAAACATGTTTGGTTCCATTTAAACGGCGGTATTCACGCCTAAAGTTCACTTTCCAACAAGATAATGCGTCAATTCACAAAAGTACCGAAACCATGAGATGGTTGAAGGACAAAAAAATCGATGTACTTCCATGGCCAGCTCGTTCTCCTGACTGCAACCCAATAGAAAATCTGTGGGGAATCCTCGTACGTCGAATCTATGCTAACAACAAACGTTACGCTGCCGTGAATGAGCTTAAAAGTGCGATTACAGAAGCATGGAATTCCGTTGAAGCAGATGTGATTAAAAACCTGATAAATAGTATGCCAAATAGAGTTTACGCAGTCATTAATAAGAATGGAAACCCAATCAAGTACTGAGGAGTCGCAAAATTGTTGGTTGATTTGAAAATGGAGGATTTTGAGAAAAAAGTTGGTGACTGTCTTAAATGATTTTGACATGTCGAAAGTTAAAAATCGATATAATTCTTATATTTATTAAATAAATTCGGATTTTATCGTTGAAATGTTGTGTAATATGTTGAAAAATTTATTTTGATTTGATTAGAATTAGAACGAAAGATCTCTAACATTTTTGGAAATTGAAAAATATCGTGATGTCTTAAATCTCTTTGACGCAGTGTATTAGTTGAACATCCTTTGAAGAACCCATGCTGCATGTTAGTAATTCTGTTTTTGATTTGATTGAATAGTTTTTCGTTAACGATTACTTCAAAGAGTTTAGGCATACATGACATAATGGCAATTCCACGGTAGTTACATATGTCAGATTTTTTGTCTCTTTTAAAAATGGGTACCAGGTACGAGCTTTTCCATAAACTGGTAAAAATGTCAGATTCAAGCGACATGTTAAAAAGCCAAAACAGAGGAGCTGTGAGTTCCAACGCTAAGTTCTACATAAATACGGGTGGAATTCCGTCAGGTCCAGAACCTTTGGAGGCATCTAGTTTGTATAGGGCCTACATAATATCTTGCACACTGACATGATTGACGCCAATGTCTGTGGTGAATTCTGGGAAGAAACCGAAATATTCGCGATCACGATCTTCTTCAGAAAATGTGGTATAGATGTCTTGAAAGAAGATTGCGAAAAGATTGCAGATTTGTTCCGAGTTGACACTGACATTTTTTTTAAGTTTCATTTTTGAAGGTAAGTTTTCCGATTTTAAATTATTTTTAACATGATTAAAGAAATTTGTTGGGCAAGATTTTATTTGCAGTTCGGTTTTTGAGTTATACTCTTCAAATGCTATATTAATGGGTGGCATTATTTGAAAGTGCATATTAAAAATACTCTTGACTTGTGTTCCTACCAGGGATGGGAATTATCATTCATTCGCATGATTCTTGGCGAATCCGTTCATTGCTTTGACAGCAGCCAGTCGTTCATTCACGATCCGACTGAAATTCTCCAAAAGAACACAACTGAACGTAGGTTGAAATGAACTTCCGAAGTTGTGAGCCAGGTAAAAGAATGACACGTACTATGTTGAATGAAGAAGATCGTGTTCTTCATTCGCGGATTGAATCGGAAGATTGTACTGTAAACATTCACAAGTGAATCAACTTTTAGTTCACAAATGAATGTGACATTGTATTCTCTGGTTGGGTTAGGTCAACTTTATAGTGCAAATGTACACTATAATCAATGTTGAGAAGTAGATTGCACTACAATCCACTTGAAATTGATATTGTGATATGCACGGAATCGTTTTAAGAAGTTTTTTTTTCACCAGCACTTTGCAAACTACTTACTCAACAATAAGAGATCACCAAGTGAATATTTCATAGGTCTATAAACAAGAACGGCAAGTTTTTTTTTATTAGAACGATCCGGTAAATGTTTTGAAACGAATCTTTGTGAATGATAGAATGCATTCATTTGCGATCCTTTCTGCTTTCATTCAAAACACTACGTATGCGATGGAGAATGAATCATAGCCGGGCGCTGTCACTTTTTTTCAGTTTTGTGTTTTGCTTCTCGCTTTCGCATGAACGCGTAACTCTGCACAAGAAGGATTGCCGAGATCGGGTTTCACAGTAAGAGCATGTTGGTGGATGATTTCAAATTGATCGTTTCGTGAAATGATTTTTCCCATGCCTGGTTCCTACTACCCAATTCTCAAACGAATATTGATATCAGACTAGCTCGCGCTTTTAGCAATAGTCCTACGGCCGGCTGTTTGGAGTTCTAATTGCTGTAGTTTAGGGAAAAACTAAATCACTCTTGATGGCCGGCTATCCAAAGTTTAAATACAAGAAAAATCATAACTAAATATCTTTTTGCTCTGAGTAAACTCGGAGATTAACCATCCCACCGCATAAAACATATTCATTTTGTGGTCGCATTGCCTGCTTGTGGCGAATCCTAAACCTGCACCTGTCCTTCAATCCAACACCGTAATACCTATGGAAGCGTCGCTGAGTTGGGGGCCTTCCTTAAGTAGGTATTACATCAACATTTCCTACCCTATCCTAAGTATCGGTGAAGATGGTCGTGGCCGGCAATAACGATTCTCATGCTATTGGTTTACTGAACTCATAAGAGATAAAGTTCATTCCCGATCATTTATCTCACAAGCAAGATGGCAACATGATAATCGTTAGTATGCAATCTACGAATAGCACCGTGCTTCGCAACGCAACTCTTCAAATGCTATAATAATGGATAGGTTTGGTTGATCGCAAATGTCCAAATAGTTAAATAAGTTCCTTTCATTTATGATTTTTTTATACTTTTTGTGGGCCTTTTGTTTACGATTTTTTAAATTTTTAATTTGCTCGTTATACCAAACTGGATATTTTTTGTTGCCTTGTCGCCTATTTTTTTTCAGTGGTACTTGTTCAACTATTATATCAAACAATTTTGTGTAAAAGACGTCTACTGAATTTTCGATACTTGTTTCATTTCTAAACAACGTTTGCCAATCTATACTGCTTAGTCTTTGTTTTATGTTGTCAAAATTTGCCAATTGAAATTGAAAGGCCTCTTCGTACTCGCAGTCATCGGGTCTTTTGTTATCATGTACAAATACAGAAAACTCAATTGCTCTATGAAACGCTTCATTTTTCCATAGTGGAGTTAATGATTCGGTGACATAGAAGTCTTCAAGAATGTTTGTGAATAATAAATCTAAACAGTTTTGCTGATTTCTAACATGATTAACTCCTAAACTTGCAGTTTTGTCAAATATGGTCTGCAGAGTTTCGTTATTCCCAACGACTGAAAAGAAGTCAATGCTTCGTTGATTGAAGTCACCATAAATATGAACTTTTACCTCTGGGGGACGCCTGGTTATAATGTCTTCGGCAATAAGAAAAAAACTTTTCAAATGTATCTTTGCGGGCATTATTTGTGGAGGAAGTACACAGAGGCAAATATATGTGTTTCACCTGCCAGATGGGTTTTAACCCACACATGCTAAAATTCTTTAAATTTCCTTGTAGTAATGATTTCTGCGTTAAATTTTGATGTGATTGCTATTAAAACTCCCCCTCCCGACTTCTTTTCAGACATATGAATGTCTCGGTCAGCTCTAAACACATTGTAGCTGTTTCCGAAAACTTCTTCACTTCTAACACTTTCGTCCCAACTAGTTTCTGTAGCCAAAATAATTGTATAGGAGCTACTTAAAATTTTCTTTTGAATTTCTTTTATTTTCGATGCACTCTTCATTCTATTAAAATTTTGACAGTGAATTAAAATTTCTATTGACGACTCTACTTGAGGAGTCGAGATTACCTCTTTATGTTGTCGTTCAAATAGCGTCGAATCTTGGCAAACTGCGGTGTCCTCTTCGTTTCCTTCTTCTAGGGAATGCGTCAATGTCAATGACGGGGTATTGAGACTGAAATATAATAAAAAGTGTCGAATAATATACAGTTTTATTGAAAAGACAATTGCATAAATTTCATATGGTCTACTGATGTAATCGAATTTCCATTCGATTGCTTATTTTCTGGCATTCCGCCAACTTACCCTACAGTCTGCCCTTTCATATAAGGGACCGTTCATAAACCACGTAGACCGAAATTTGAGAATTTTTAACCCCCCCGCCCCTCCCCCTAGTAGACCTTAGTAGACTTTTACCAACCCCCCCCCCCACGCTAAAAGTCTACGTAGATTTTTAATTTTTTTTATTCGCTGGAAATGTGAAATTAGCAAGAAGCACATTATAATGTTCAATTAAAAATTAGTGTTCAAATTTATTTCAAGCTTTTTAAATATTAAAGAAAGGTTTTTACATTGGTTTTTGTCTATGATTGATCAAATCAATTAATACCAATTCAAGATGCTTTCCAACGTTTGTCTAGCGGAATACTTCTTTTCAAGATTAGTAACTCAAGTATATGTAAAAAGATATATTGCTATAACTAGTTCAAATTTTGACCGAAGTGCTACCTACACCAACAATGCAGAATTGATTAACACTTTTTGAGCCTTATTAGTGCATTCAAAATTGTTAAATTATGAGAAACAATTACAAAATAATACTGTAGGTGTGTACTATCATCTAGACTAAAATAATAAACTAAACATGCACACAAATTTCAATTTTCGTGAACAAATTTCAATATTTCTAAGATAATAAGACAATATAAATTGCCTTATGTGATTAAGGGAACGAAGCTATTTAAATCTCCTCAAAAATATATTTATTTTTCTTATGTAATAAATAGCCATATCACCTGAGAATATTATCGTAAAGTATCAAAGTTTAACTCCGCATATTTTCGAAGATAAATATACTCTGAAACCTCCATTTACGAACCAAACCGGGGGTTCGTAAATTGAATTAGTTCGTAAAAAAAGTGTTCGTTATTTGGGATTCAGTTCGTAAAAAAAGTTTGCTTCACATTCTTATTAATATTCGTTGGTTGAGCAATATTCTCGATAACCCTGACAATATGAGTATTTTTGGACCGGGCTTGACAAGTAGATGCTGAAAATGGACAATTGGAACCGTTTAATCCAAGATGGCGACTTCCGATTGAGCAATATTCTCGATAACCCTAACAATATCGGTATTTTTGGAACGGGCTTGATACTGAAAATGGACAATTGGAACCTTTTCGAAATCCAAGATGGCGACTTCCGGTTGAGAAATATTCTCGATAATCCTAACAATATGGGTATTTTTGGAACGGGATTGACAAGTAGATGCTGAAAATGGACAATTGGAACCGTTTTGAAATCCAATATGTCGACTTCAGGTTGAGCAATATTCTCGATAACCCTAACAATATTAGAGGTGTGCGCCACGCCGCCGCCGGCTCGCCGCGCCGACGATTGCATGTAAAAATAGTACTTTACCTGAAATCGGTGCGGCGCACACCTCTATACAATATGGGTATTTTTGGCTTGGCAAGTAGATATTGAAAATTGACAATTGGAACCTTTTCAAAACCCAACATGGCGACTTTCGGTTGAGCAATATTCTCGATAATCCTAACAATATGGGTATTTTTGGAATGAGCTTGCCAAGTAAATGCTGAAAATGGACAATTAGAAACTTTTCCAAGTTCAAAATGACGATTGCCGGTTGAGCATTATTCTTGATAACGAACAATATGGGTTCTATTTCCGTCATGCACTCGTCAACCCTATCCCGAAATACTCATATTGTTGAGGTTATAGAGAATTGGATTCCAAAATAGTTCAAGACATCGATTTCCGTTATGCACTTGTCAACCCCATTCCGAAAACACCCATATTGTTGAGGTTATAGAAAATTTATCTAAACCGGAAGTCGCCATCTTGGATTCCAAAATGGCTCAAGACATCGATTTCCGTCATGCACTCGTCAACCCCATTCCGAAAATACTCATATTGTTGAGGTTATAGCGAATTTATCTAAACCGGGAGTCGCCATCTTGGATTCCAAAATGGCTCAAGACATCGATTTCCATAATACACTCGCTAACCCCATTCCGAAAATACCCATATTGTTGTGGTTATAGCGAATTTATCTAAACCGGAAGTCGCCATCTTGGATTCCAAAGTGGCTCAAGACATCGATTTCCGGCATGCACTTGTCAACCCCATTTCGAAAATACCCGACTTATATAAGTAACAATTAACTAAGAATATATAAGTATATAATTTCATGCTGTAATGTACGAACTCAAACTTTCCAAAAAGAGTTCGTTATTTCGAATTTAGTTCGTAAAAAAGTTAAGTAAATCGAATGTTACGTAAAAAAAGAGTTCGTAAATGGAGGTTTCAGTGTAGTAGAACCGGTCTGCACGGAGTTGCGTAGGGTCAAGACGTAAAATGTAATGGGTGTTTAATTATTTTGAAATCAGTGTAAATGATTGCAAGAGAAACTGATTAACTCGAGTAAACTCTTTGTTGTAGAATTTTAATTACACTACTGCTTTAACCACCGATATCAATAAATAAAAAAATAAAAAAAATTAATTCACTTAATCCTAACTGAATAGACCGATACTTTGAATACAACTCTCTTTAAATCTCATTTATAATTAGTAATACGAGAATAACAAAAAATAAAAGTCTACGTAGACTTTTTAAAAGACCCCCCCTCCCCCCTTGTAGACAAACGTAGACTTTTGCCAGACCCCCCCCCCCCCGTCCCCCCTATGAGTCTACGTGATTTATGAACGGCCCCTAACGTGTTCTATTTTGCAAGATCTACCAAAATCAAAGCGGTGAAAAATGAAACTGAAAGAACCGCCAACTAGCCCTGGTCTCCCCTATTGTAATTTTTGATATATAAAGTGTTTCAAATGGTCTTTGGTTGTTAGCGCGGAAACGGCTGAGTTTACGTCAACAGTCTTTTTGGACTACTTATCAAAAATTGCTAGGTCTTTCTTCTGTTTCATCTTCATCGTATTTTTCATACTTTGACAAAAAATAGTGGCAAATATCTCACTTCAAGGGGAATTAATCACTATAACTATAACGTCAAAATGAAGGTCTTGGATCGTCATAAAACATCCTAGAAGATATCATTGCTGTACGCTTTGTCGTCTTCGCGTTAATAATTTTTTGCGCGTTTTTGGCGAAAAAAGTGACATGTGACCATTCAATATCAATTATTCAAAAGGGCTAATGAGATTTTTATAAACAAACTTATTTCGCTCATTACTTTACGCTGTCGAGTCGAATTTCATGCAAGATACACATGAATCAACATCTTGACCCTTAGTAGAATCAATTTCAAATGTCTTCTGGGTTGAAAATATAACAAATTAAGAGAAATCAGCAAAACAAAAGTTTGTTTACAAATCTTATTAGCCCTATTGTAATGTTGATATGGAATTATATGAGACCACAATTCTGAAATGCAATCTTCGGCCAAGTTTGGATGCAACACTTAGATTAAGAATAAGTCTAAGCATATTGAAGACTATATCCTCCAGCGCTCTTATAACACTAGTCTACAAAATCAGAAAAAAAAATTGGTGCAGGGTTGTGATAGTAGTTTTTAGGGTAAATCGGGTGCGCTGAGTTCAAAAATGACCATAGTTTTTCCCGCCGTGCTCCTGTTTATGAGATTTCTCCATAAATTTGATTTTTTTTGTAGTTAGTGTTAAATTTTTTTCTAAATTATTCGAATTTGCAAACTGTACCAAATCTATTATTAAAAGGTACTACAATCACCTAACAAATATTTAGAAATCTGGAAAGGCATATTGAATACTGTCAAATTCGAAAAAAAACATGCGTAAACAAAATAAAATGCCCCTTTTTTACGAAAATTTGACATTTTGCAAAATTCTAAATGCTGCCATTTCAAAAGTTCTCAATGGATTTTCAACAATAGCTGTATTTGTAGCTGCAAGCGTCTCCTTTCACACACAAAAAAGTTCAAGCTAAACAGACAAAAATCGTCTGAGTTCTGATCAACTTACCTAATTGAAGAAAATCTTCAAAATCAACGCTTGTTGATATTAATACAGACACGACAAAAACTACAGAAAATCTATTAAAAAAATGTTTTTTATAGACTTCGATGCTCTGAATATAAATTAAAAGTCATGAAGTAGTTTTATGATCACATTTCAAAATAACCTAAAAATATTTCATTTTGTAATAGTTATACTATAAACAAAAATACGGAGTTCAAGAGATAGAAATAGATAGACGTTTGCGAATTGAATTTCGAAAAGGGAATAGAAACGACCAGTGATCACAGAATATATTTTATTTTATATATGAAAATTTTGATTATATCATATCAATATAGAAAATTAAACTTTTTGCCTTTCTCAATAGAAAGGTATTGCAATTGCTCTGAATACCGACTTTTTAACGGAGGCCCGGAGGGCCGAGTGACATATACCATTCGATTCAGTTCGTCGAGTTCGGCAAATGTCTGTGTGTGTATGTATGTGTGTATGTATGTATGTGTGTGTGTATGTGTGTGTGTATGTGACCAAAAATGTCACTCATTTTTCTCAGAGATGGCTGAACCGATTTTGACAAACTTAGTCTCAAATGAAAGGTGCAACGTTCCCATAGGCTGCTATTGAATTTCGAATGGATCCGACTTCCGGTTCCGGAATTACAGGGTGATAAGTACGAACACGCAGAAAATGTCGATTTTAATAAATTCTGCAATGAATGTATAAAGGTGAAAAATTTTCCAAAATATGACCACAACTGCTTCGATTTGTAGTATTAGGTCACTAACATCCATTCAAAGTCTATTTGGCCACATTGGCCACCATCCTCGGTTCCGGAAGCCCCGGCGGAAGTATCTAAATTCAGAATAACAGTCACATCGGTTTCTCGGAGATGGCTAGACCGATTCGACTAAACTTGGCCTCAAATGAAAGGTATTGCGTCCCCGTAAATGGCTATTTAATTTCATCCCGATCCGACTTCCGGTTCCGGAGTTACAGGTTGTGGCGTGCGATCACATAGCAAATTGTGATTCAAACCGATACTCCGATGAAAGCAAAAAAGGTAAAAATTTCGCTAAAATGTCCCTCAAACAACTTAAATTTGCTGTTCTAGGTCACCGACGGCCAACCAAACTTTCGTTGACTACATTAACCACCATAGACGGTTCCGGAAGTGCCCGGGAAAAGCGGCCATCTTTCAAAATTTACGAACTCACATCAGTTTCCCGGAAATGGTTGAGCCGATTTCCACAAACTTAGTCCCAAATGATAGCTATAATATCCCCATAGATGTCTATAAAATTTCGTACGGATCGCTTATATGGTTCCGGAAATATAGACTAAACCGTCCGGTCACATATGAAATTCCCATATAAGCCGAAACTCAAATTTTTTTTCAAAGGGGGGACCTCATGAAATTTCAGAAATCGAATTCGTATTTTTGATGCCAAACATCTTTAAAATGCATGAAACGTCGAGATTTTATGTTATCTCGAAATTTTTTTTTTATGAGAATCGACTTTTTGGGACTTTGCCGATTTTGCACCTTTTTGCCTTTCTCATATAGAAAGGTTATGCAATCACTCTGAAAAACGTCAAACTAATCCCGGCCCGGAGGGCCGAGTGTCATATCCCATTCGACTCAGTTCGTCGAGATCGGAAAAAGTCTGTATGTGTGTGTATGTGTGTGTATGTGCGTGTGTATGTGTGTGTGGATGTGTGTGTGTGTATGTATGTGCGTATGTGTCAAATAATGTCACTCATTTTTCTCAGAGATGGCTGGACCGATTTGCCTCAGTCTCAAATGAAAGGTGCAACCTTCCCATCGGCTGCTATTGAATTTTGGATCGATCGGAATTCTGGTTCCGGAATTACGGGTTTCAGAGTGCGGCCACACAGAAATTTCGCATAAAAACTATAGGAAAAATTAAAAATAGAATTTTTATTTTTGATGCTAAATGTATTCAAGGTGCATAAAACGTCGAGATTTGATGCAAACACGAAAAAAATTTGACGAAGATTCACGTTTTTGGATTTTGCACTTTTTTGCCTTTCTCATATAGAAAGGTTATGCAATCACTCTGAAAAACGTCAACCTAATCCCGGCCCGGAGGGCCGAGTGTCATGTCCCATTCGACTCAGTTCGTCGAGATCGGAAAAAGTCTGTATGTGTGTGTGTATGTGTGTATGTATGTGTGTGTATGTGTGTGTGTATGTGTGTGTGTGTGTATGTGTGTGTATGTATGTGCGTATGTGTCAAATAATGTCACTCATTTTTCTCAGAGATGGCTGGACCGATTTGCCCAAACTTAGGCTGTGAACCATTTGGCGATTTTTTTAACCTTTAGTTAAAATTTTACAGTTCGAAAGTTATTTTCTTTTGAATGGAAAAATTTAACCGAGAGAGCGAACCGTTTCAAAAGTTGACATATGAATAGTTATTTAGAATTGACAGCTGCGATAACCACAAGATGGTAGAGGTGTGAACATTTGTCGATATTTTGAAAATTAGTTCTTTTCTTATTACATTAAGTATGACAGCCATAGCCTCGAAAAGTAAACATCCACATCATGAAATAACCCAAACAAATCTTAACACAACACGTTATCGTTTCCATCTTTATCCCTTAATTTTGTATTGAAAAATATTGACAACCTCAATTAGGTACAGAAAATGTTTTCACCTTTTTATTATGCATCATGGGCAACATTTTAACCATCGAGCTGTCAAATTTAACTATCGCTCTGTCAATTTTAACCATGCTCCAGAGTAGGGTTATTTTGCAAATAACTTTCGAAGTGTCAGATTTTAACTAAAAGTTAAAAATTTCACCAAATGGTTCACAGCCTTAGTCTCAAATGAAAGGTGCAACCTTCCCATCGGCTGCTATTGAATTTTGGATCGATCGGAATTCTGGTTCCGGAATTACGGGTTTAAGAGTGCGGCCACACAGAAATTTCTCATATAAACTATAGGAAAAATTAAAAATAGAATTTTTATTTTTGATGCTAAATGTCTTCAAGGTGCATGAAACGTCGAGCTTTGATGCAAACTCGAAAAAAAATTTGACGACTATTCACTTTTTTGGATTTTGGCACATTTTTGCCTTTCTCGAATAGAAAGGTTATGCAATAACTCTGAAAAACGTCAACCTAATCCCGGCCAATTTTTTTTTTGACTCGCATAGGGTTTCTGGATTTTAACAGGGGCGTAGTTGATGGTTTAAGGAGAGGGGTTAGACCCCCCCCCCCTCTACCGTTCACTCCCCTCTCTTAAAAATCTCCTTAAATCACCCCTCAGCCCTCATACCCCTCCCCATCAACCCCATCATATTTAAACCATCACTATATCACAAAGCAAACCAATTTAAGCTGGGGAGTCGTTCGTTCATGGAACTTTCGCCCACCTCACATACCCATCCCCGCATGACAAAATGAGTTAGCAAGCAGATAACATTGATCTAATACTGATTAGGCTAATGAAGTACGATATTTTTTTGTTTCAAGTGTTTCACCGTCGTCACGTAGCTCATCAAGTTCGTGGCTGGCAAGCTATTGTGTATAAATGCAAAGTGTACTAAGAATGTAATGGACATTTCCACAACTATGTTGAACATACAAAGCCTCCGTGCTATAGTTCAGAGAAATGAGAAAGGCACAATTGCACCGCTAGGTGGATTAAAATAGGTTTTTTTGTTGGAGACGAACCACTGCGACCAGTATTTAGATCTATTCTGGTATGCCCCTTCTTTAATCTAAGTCTACTATCTACTATGACATATCACTATTCATGAGTGATTGTCATTATTGAGATACACATTTTTTCCAGTTAGGCACACCACTTCGTATGAAGTTTATTACCTGCTTGGGATTTACAATCCAAATATCAAAAGGATCCAATGTTTCTTTACCGATGACTCTTAGTCTCCGTTGTATCAATGCAAAGCATTCGCAAAGCAGATGCTCTGATGTTTCACTTTCAGATCCGCAGACGCAGCATATATCGTTTTTAAGCTTACCAATTTTTTAAAGATGATATTTACTCGGACAGTGTCTGGTAAGTGGTCCTGTCATGATACATAGTTCTTTTTTGTTTAATCTAAGCAACTCCAGACTTTTTTTCTCGTTGGTTGAGATAAATTTCTTTGATTGTCGTATCCCAGGTGTGGTACTCCAGTTGTTCTTTATAGCTGTGATTTCCCACTTTTTTAATTCCATTTTGAGGGCACTCGATGAGAATCCACAGAATGGTTCTGGGCCGATAAAATTAGCGGAAGACCCTCTTCTTGCTAGCTCATCGGCTTTTTCGTTCCCTGCAACGTCACTATGTCCTGGAACCCAGTATAAATTAGCATGGTTTTTCTCCGTTAAAATGTGGTCATAAAACTACTTTGACTTTTAATTTATATCCAGAGCATCGAAGTCTATAAAAATAAATTAATTTTTAATAGATTTTTCGAATATTTGTAGTGTCTGTTGCAATACCAAAAATAGCTGATTTTGAAGATTTTCTTCAATTAGGTAAATTGATCAGAACTCTGACAATTTTCGTCTCTTTAGCTAGAACTTTTTTTGTCTGAAAGAAGAGGCTTACAGCTACCAATAAAGCTATCTTTGATAGAACTCCATTGAGAAGTTTTAAAATGGCAGCATTTTGAATTTTGCAAAATGTCAAATTTTCGTAAAAAAGAGGCATTTTATTTTGTTTACGCATGGTTTTTTTTTCGAATTTGACAGTATTCAATATGCCTTTCCAGATTTCCAAATATTTGTTGGGTGTTTGTAGTACCTTTTAATAATAGATTTGATACAGTTTGTAAACTCGAAAAAATTAGAAAAAAATTTTAACACTGACTAGTAAAAAATAACAAATTAATCGAGAAATCTCAAAAACAGGAGCACGGCGGTAAAAACTATGGTCATTTTTGAACGTAGCGCACCTGATTTACCCTAAAACTACTATCATAACCCTGCACCAAAATGGCTGTCGACCAGTGTAATTATTGAAAGCCCATAAAAAACCTCCAGAATGGTTGATTTGTGCAACAATTCCACTAGTCGACCCGCCACACATCAGCACATATTTCAACTGTGTAATTTTAACCATGCACCCCGTGGGCGTAAAATGATATATGCCGAAGGGCTGTATGACGCACACTCCAGTACCCACCACACCAGTGCCCAGTAAATTCGCGTAGCTGGCATAAAATACCTACACTATCCCATAGCGCGTCCACTAGACTGCACATTTGAACCTACGACGGCAGTGCTCTATGTTATGTGTGACTCTGGAGAAGGCCTATAAATATTATGACCAAGATCAGGCAGCGTCGTCGTTGGTAGATTCCAGCTAGCCAGCCAGCATGGCAGTTAGTTGAACCAGTCCTGCCTGGCTATCCTTATCTCGCTCGTGCGTTTATAGGCGAGATGTTTTACAATGACGCGGTAGAATTAGTAGTAATTTGCATCTGATTTATTTACACGTATTGTGGTAATTGATTCAATTATTTGCTGTGCGACTAGAGTTTGCAAACTCGTTGGGATTATCCTCAAGAAGCAGGAATTTACGCCAATTGAATGGAACCGGTACAGAGTGGAACTAGTTAGCACCGGTTTTTTTCTTTCGAATATGTATAGAAGTTCGAGCTGAGATTCCCATTGACAAAGCTTCTGCTGACAAACCGGTTGAACGATCCTTCTGCCCATAACAACGCAGTATGAATATTGACAAGTTCTAATAAATCCATCAATCAAGCTCAATTCCCCGTCAAAGACTAACATTGTCTCTCCCCAGGGAATCGATTCGATGCGGAACATATTTATTTATATCGAAGCAACCATTGCTTGATCTGCATGTAGCGTCCCTTCCCCCGTTCCATACATGACCCAACGGACGGAGCAAGATCTAACGACCTAAAGGTAGCGGCATCCTTCGATCCGCCTGAAACCATACTCCATTAAATTTCTGAGACATTTACTAAGTAATTTGTTGCTGTTACCTTCACAGTCGATTATCTGGTAACCAGACGACATTTATTATATGGTCACTGGTCAGTCAGACAGAAACGTTGTTGCATAAAAGCTCACTGGCATAAACAAAATCAACTACAGAGAGAATAACAAATTCACCAGCCGCCCGTCAGAAAGCGCAGACACTTTCAACGGCCGCGTCGTCGTCGTCACCGTGCTCAAAGTTTTCGGTTGGTGGAGGTAAGAGCTGAACAAGGAATATCATTTAAATCGAGATTATTACATTTATAAATAAAATTGCTGCCAATTCACCACACGGTCGGTCAGCAGATCTGATGACGGACGAGGTGTTCAGCCATGGCGGCCCGCAACTAGAAATTCTGGTTTGGTGGTTACGTTTGTGCTTCGAGTTTGCCTTTGCACCATCGCCGTGATTCGGTGCAATCCGCGATGCAATGTTCACCTACCCAGTCGCAATCGAACCAATAATGCAATGATCAATGAACAGTGTGTGCGTGCGAAGTGTTGTGGGGGTTGCCGTTTTTTCACGCTTGTTTTAAAGTAGATTTCAATTAATACTTACCACCTACCTACACTCGGTGGCTTTAGCTTTTGCTTCTATACTCACTCCCCTTTATGGTTTAGAGTTGGTGGCTCAATCTCGAGCTGCCGATGCATGAAAAAAGCGAAAGTACACGTAATCAGGGAGCTTTAGTTTTGCGTGGGGTATGCTAGGAAAATCTTACCGGGAAAGTGGTTTATATCTTTCTGATGGTAGGGCGGTCTCGTACGTTTCCTGAGGGTTAATAAGAAAGATTTAATTACCTTTCTAACTAAGCAGTACACGCTGGGCCACCGAGAAAAGGGATGGGGCAGGATGTTTTCCCCTGGGTCAAAAGTTTTAGAAGGGGCACGAATGTTGAATAGAAACTCCAATTCTGACTAATATTATATCGATAAAATCCTATTTTTAAATATGTAAAATCTTGAGTATGAAGTAACTGTCAAATTTAGTGAACAGAGTTGAGTTCTAATCATCTGATAAAACTATGTTGATCAGAATTTATATAGCACTAATTTATCTTAAAGATAATCTATATTACGCAAATAAATTAAGATTTTAAAATGAAGCATAAAAATGGTTTTTAATTCATGTTCATGTGAGATAAGCGACCTAAGTTACTAAAACACACCTGCGAAAAAATATTTCGTTAACCATCCTGTTGATTAGTAAATGTAATTAAACATTCCACTAAGACGCTCAAAAGTGTTTTTTGAAAAATGAAAGAAAATGTAGTTTACTTATTAAATAACCCAACAATGAATTTAACGTTCCAAGATTATTCGAACGCGTCTTATTTGATCCGCAAAAACTAAATAATCATGTCTGAAGCAGCACAAAGAGATGTAAATCAATTTGTTTCAACATTGAAAATAAATTCATATTTGAGCCACCCTAATGTGTAATGAAGGTTTTTCCAACAAGTGTTATTATCAAAACCGATTTAGCCCACTATTAGTATCGATAAAATGGATGTTTTCGAGACACCCTAATGAATAGTATATGTTTATTTTTAATATGTTTTAATATCCAAAAAGAATTCAGTGTACCAAAATTACATAAAACGGTCCTATTCGAACTAATACGGCAATGTTTTGACTTTGGTCAACCTTTTGTTCTATATCGTGTACGTGACTAGAATACTGCAATTGTGCTTGGAAAACCGCAGCAAATTCGGACTCACATTCGGCAGAAAAGTTCTTGTTTGAACGCAAGTTTGCAAGCTACACCAATGCACAGTAGTTCAGAATGCAAATTCAGCAGGAATTTTGAGAAAAACTAAGCAACTTAGCCCAATTAAGTCTTTGGAGAAGTTTTCGTAGTTTGTGAGTCCCTTCTTTTTGTTAAAACAACAGTTACGGTGGTTCTAATTTTACCAAGTTCAAAAATTAACTTTTCAATCATTCCAGCTAGAGCCAAACGACCTTCATCGAAGTTGTAAAACGACGAATTTTGGAAAAGTTTGCTGAACACATATAAGCTCTATTTGTCATACTTTTTGAGTTACAACAAATTTAAAATCGAAGGTTGGGGTATTTCTGAGTGTATCTTAGAGAAACTGTATTATTAAAATAACTTTTGCGGTATTGCTTTAAAACCGAAGTAGTCTTCATACAACTTTAACTTTATTTTCGTTGAAAAGTTATGAGCATTTTTTCGCCGAAGATAGGTTTTTTTCGAATAACAATATCACTCATTGGGATAAAGAAAAGATAATTCTTTTTCAACTATAAATAAGGCCATGATTAGAGTTATAATTGAGCAAAAAATGGCGAATTCGATATTTTTTTAAATTTTACCAAATTGATACAAATATTTTTGATACATTAAGTGCTTATATCTTTTGAATAATAGAAGCTAGAGTTTTGATGTATTAGAAGAAAATGTTCATCTTCATAAGCTACATAAGCAGGGTCAGAAGGATATAGTTTGGAAAAAAATGGAAACTGAAAAAGTTATATTAAAAGTTTGGTTTTTCATGAATTGGCGCTTTGTAATATGTTTGAATTACTTTCACGTTGAATAATATAAAAAATATAGTTTCGTTTTCATGATAATATATTGCACTTTACAATACTTTTCTATTATTTTAAATAGTGGGTGGGGTGGTTCTATTTTTTTTTAAATCAGTGAATTAACTTTTTAATGGTTCGAGATATGTTTATGTTTATTTTTTTTTATTCATTTCGTTTATTTGATAGGCACAAATGCGTTAGCTTGGCGGTGCCAAATTCTTTTGTTTTTACATTTTGGATATTTTAAAACTAGGAGGTTACAATGGTGATATATTTTTTTTACATTTTGGATATTTTAAAACTAGAAGGTTACAATGGTGAAATATTTTTTTTTTAAAAGAAAAATTTTACAGCTATCTTAAGACTAGAAATAAGATTCTATATACAAGAGAGGGAGCAAAAGATTTTTTTTTATGAAAAATTTTAAAACAAGGAATTCAATAGTAATAGTTTTTTAGGAAATATTTACAGTTATCTTAAAACTAACAATATAGTTTGGTACACAAAAGGGGGAACAAATGTTTATGAGAAAATTCACCGGTGTTTTAAAACTAGGGATACAATTCTATTTACAAGATGGGGGACAATAGTTTTAACAAAGAGGTAAAATTACAACTATCTTAAAACTAGGAATACAGAATACAAATTTGAACTTTTTTAGCGGAGACTTATGCTTGGTCAAGATATTCAGAGGGGGCTGTAGAAGCAGTTGTATCAAGGACAGGGGAGAGAAAGCGTAGATGGTGACCGGGAGAGAAGAGCAAAACTTGCAACTTTCGGGCAAACGGTAGATCAGCGAGACAAGTTAGCGCCTCAGTCTAGTAGGTCGGATTGGCGGATGGTATTCTTCGGACCCGCGGGGAATCCTTCAAAAGTCATCGGACCTCGAGTCGCTCTCGCTTCAGTTTCCGTAGTGGTAAGTGCGACGGCGGTTACATAGTTACAGTCTGGAGCTGATCGGTCCCAAAAGGCAGGAGAAAACTTCTAAAACGAGAAATAAAAAGAGAGGGGCTAAATTGGGATATTTATCGTTTTTATGAAAGTATAAATAAGGGACATATAGGGGAAATCACGATTTGCCAGCATATCTCGGACTGGGACATTGGGTGGTCTACCTCGGGCCCGAAGGGAATCCTTTAACTGAGACCTGGCGTCCAAATACCCGGCGCATACCCAGACAACGTGCTCGATGTCGTGATAGCCCTCGTCACAAGCGCACAGACTACTCTCCGCAAGCCCAATACGCCGCAAATGCGCATCCATGGTGTAGTGATTGGACATAAGTCGGGACATTACACGAATAAAATCCCGACCCACATCCATCCCCCTGAACCAAGGCTTCGTTGATACCTTTGGGATAATGGAATGTAGCCATCGTCCAAGTTCCCCATTGCTCCACGAGGTTTGCCAACTGTTGAGCGTCCTCTGACGACAAATACTAAAAAATTCGTTGAAGCAGATTGGTCTTTCGTATATGACACCATTTAATGCGCCCACCTTTGCTAATGAGTCGGCCTTTTCATTGCCCGGGATAGAACAATGAGAGGGGACCCAAATAAAAGTAATCTGATAAGATTTTTCAGATAACGTACACAAGGACTCCTGTATCTTCCCCAGAAAATACGGGAATTGCTTTTTAGGCTTCACCGCACGAAGAGCCTCGATAGAGCTGAGGCTGTCCGAAACGATGAAGTAGTGATCTGTGGGCAGAGTGTCGATGATCCCAAGGGTGTACTGAATTGCAGCTAACTCTGCGACGTAAACTGAAGCGGGATCATTGAGCTTGAATGAAGCGGTGATAGTATTGTTGAAGATACCGAAGTCAGTGGACCCATCGAGATTTGATCCGTCAGTGTAAAACATTTTGTCGCAGTCGACTTCTCGGAATTTATTATAAAATATATTGGGGATCACCTGCGGGCGTATATGGTCCGGGATTCCACGAATCTCTTCCTTCATGGATGTGTCGAAGAATACAGTAGAATCAGAAGTATCTAGGAAACGGACACGGTTGGGATTGTACGAAGAAGGATTGATGCTCTGTGCCATATAGTCGAAGTACAAGGACATAAAACGGGTTTGAGAATTAAGCTCGACGAGCCTCTCGAAGTTTTCAATTACCAACGGGTTCAGAATGTCGCATCGGATGAGCAATCGATATGAGAGTTCCCAAAATCGATTTTTTAGCGGAAGAACGCCCGCCAGCACTTCGAGACTCATCGTATGGGTCGAGTGCATGCAACCCAAGGCAATGCGCAAGCAACGATACTGGATTCTCTCCAGTTTGATGAAGTGTATGTTCGCAGCGGAGCGGAAACAGAAACACCCGTACTCCATCACCGACAATATCGTTGTTTGGTACAACCTGATCAGGTCTCCTGGGTGAGCACCCCACCATGTTCCAGTTATTGTTCGGAGAAAATTGATCCTTTGTTGGCATTTCTGTTTCAGATACCTAATGTGACATCCCCAGGTACCTTTAGAGTCGAACCAGACCCCGAGATATTTAAATGTGAAAACCTGGTTGATCGTTGCACCCATTAATAAAAGCTGGAGTTGCGCCGGCTCACGCTTCCTAGAAAAAACAACCAACTCAGTTTTCTCCGTGGAGAACTCAATACCCAGCTGAAGAGCCCAAGCAGACAAATTGTCCAAGGTATTTTGTAATGGTCCTTGCAAGTCGGCAGCTTTGGGCCCTGTAACAGAGACCACCCCGTCGTCTGCAAGTTGCCTTAGCGTGCATGAATTGGCAAGACAATCGTCAATGTCATTCACGTAAAAATTGTAGAGCAGGGGACTTAGACATGAGCCCTGGGGAAGACCCATGTAGCTAAATCGCGATGTTGTTAAATCGCCATGCGAAAAATGCATGTGCTTTTCAGACAACAGATTTAGCAAAAAGTTATTTAAAATTGGTGAAAGACCATGCTGGTGCAGCTTCTCTGACAGAATGTTGATAGACACTGAGTCAAAAGCCCCCTTAATATCCAAGAAGGCTGATGCCATCTGCTCTTTGTTAGCATAGGCCATTTGGATTTCTGTAGAAAGCAACGCAAGGCAATCGTTCGTCCCTTTGCCTTTGCGGAAGCCAAATTGTGTATCTGACAGTAAGCCATTTGCTTCAACCCAATTGTCGAGGCGAAACATGATCATTTTCTCGAACAACTTCCGAATACAGGACAGCATTGCAATCGGCCGATACGAGTTGTGGTCGGAGGCTGGTTTTCCTGGTTTTTGGATGGCGATGACCTTCACTTGCCTCCATTCATAAGGGACAATGTTACCCTCAAGAAACTTGTTAAATAAATTCAACAGGCGCCTTTTTGCAGTGTCAGGCAGATTCTTCAGCAAGTTGAATTTGATTCTGTCTAACCCTGGGGCGTTATTGTTGTACGATAAGAGAGCAAGTGAGAACTCCACCATCGAAAACGGTGTTTCGTTCGCGGTATCGTGAGAAGACGCGGCGCGGTACGTTTTCTGTACCGGGACAGAGTCCGGACAGATCTTCTTGGCGAAAGCGAATATCCAACGGTTTGAATATTCCACGTTCTCGTTGGTACTATTATGATTACGCATACGTCGAGCCGTACCCCAAAGAGTGCTCATCGCTGTTTCTCTCGTTAACCCGTCGACGAACCGGCGCCAATAACTGCGTTTTTTGGCTTTCATTAGACTCTTCATTCGCCTTTCTAACGACGCGTACTGTTGATAGCTAGCGGGTAACCCGTCTTCCCGGAAGGCCTTATATGCAGTGGACTTTTCCGCGTACAGCTCTGAGCACTCTTTATCCCACCACAGGGTGGGAGACCGTCCATGGGTATTCGCGCTGGGTACTGGTTTAGTCTGAGCTTGATTCGCACTGTCGAGAATCAAGCCAGCCAAAAACCTGTACTCTTCCTCCGGAGGAAGTTCTTGAGTGGATTCGATTTTAACGGATATCGCGGTCGCGTAACTCTTCCAATCAATGTTCCATGTGAGATCATACGAGACATTGATTGTTTCCGATGGTCTTGAACCGTTAGCAATTGAAATCACGATAGGCAAATGATCGCTACCGTGGGGATCAGGGATCACCTTCCACATGCAATCTAACTGTAGCGATGTCGAGCAAAGCGATAAATCCAACGCGCTCGCGTGTGCTGGTGGTGTAGGAATCCGCGTCATTTCTCCCGTATTTAAGATGGTCATGTTGAAATTATCGCAAAGATCTTGGATTAATGTTGATCTATTATCATCATGAAGACAGCCCCATACCGTACCGTGCGAGTTAAAGTCTCCCAAAACTAGCCGCGGTGCCGGTAAGGATTCCGTGATATTACAAAGCGTTCGGTGCCCTACCGAGGCTCTAGGAGGAATGTAGATGGAAGCAATGCAAAGGTCTTTACCTTTGATTAAAACTTGACAAGCGACAATTTCAATGCCTGGTGTCGAAGGGAGGTTAATTCGGTTGATAGAATAGCACTTTTTGATCCCCAAAAGTACTCCTCCATAGGGGTTTTCTCGATCCAGACGAATTATATTAAAGTCGTGGAAGTTGAGATTTATATCGGAAGTTAACCAAGTTTCACATAATGCGAAAGCATCACATTTTAAACTATTTAGTAAAAATTTAAAGGAATCGATTTTCGGGAGGATACTTCTGCTGTTCCACTGTAGAACAGTGATCGAATCGGTGACCTCGTTCGATGACTTAGCCATCGAAGGATACGATCGCTGCAAGGAGGGGCCATTTAGTAGTCAACTGCTTCAAAAATGTTTGCACTATAGGGAGAAAACGTATCAGAAGGCTTTTAAGAGGATCAGTAACATTGAAAGCTGTGAAAATTAAGTCCACTATGTCAGAAAATTTCATTAGTCCGCTACTGGACTGAGTATCTGTTTGAAAAAAGGGGACACTTGGGGTTTTGGATGTCCCTGGAAGTGGTGGGTACTCCTTGTTAGAATTAATATTTCCAAGTCCTGGAGCAAATTGCTTCGGCTTTTGTGCATCACTTCCGTTGGATTTATTGGTTGTAGATGGCGCACTCTGAGTGGACGACACCTTGGCACCCTTACGAGGCAATGTAGGGGAGGCTGGATTTCTCCTCTTCCTGGATTCCCCTGGGTTAACCAAAGATGTTCCCTCTCGTGGGTCGTCAGATTCTTGCTCAACGTTAGCCAAACCAGCATAGGGATTTTCGGACAGGACAGATGGCGAAGCATTCTTTAGCATTTCTGCATAAGAACGCCTTGAGCGTTCCTTAAGGGAGCGCTTAATTTTATCCCCGCGCTGCTTGTACGCAGGGCATGATTTAAGAGCATGTGAAGGGCCCCCGCAGCAAATACACTTTTCAGTTTCTTTGTCGCAAGAGTCATCCTCATGCTCTCCTTCGCATTTGCCGCATCGTTTCTTATTTCCACAATATGTGGCTGTGTGGCCCAACTGCTTGCAATTGCTGCAGCTCATGACCCGCGGTACAAACAGGCGAACTGGTAGGCGAACCCTGTCAAGGAGGATGTAGTTGGGAAGAGAGGACCCGGCGAATGTCACCCGAAGCGAGCCTGATAGAGAGTAGGTAGTCTTACCTCCCTCGGTGTTTGCGGTATACAATTGTTTGCATTCTAAGATCTTAATCTGTTCAAGAGAGGGGTCCTTAAAGCAGCCAACCCCGTGCTCCAACAGTTCTTCGCATTTCAGGCCCGGTTCGGACACTACCCCATCGATTTCACAGGCCACACAAGGCACGTACGCTTTAAATTCCCGCGTAAAGCGCTCACAGCAAGCAATCGCGTTTGCCTGGCCGAGATCACTCACTAGAACACGTATCTTGTTTGCCCGAACACGTGTTATCTGAGTTACGGCCGGGTAATTAGCAGTCAGATCTCGAGAAAGTTTTAATATATTAACCGGTTTCTCTCCGGTCCGAAAATATACCACCCATGGCCCAGAGGAACCTTCTGGGTACTGCTTTATACGGGGAGCAATGCGAGTATTAGGGGGATCAGGGACTTCCATGATTACATCAGATGGTATTTCGCCCTCGGCCATTTAAGCACGAGGGCAGAGCGTTATATAAACGGGAATGTGTCTTATTATTTGATTACAAGGTAGAGTAAAAGTAGGGAAAAGGAAAGAAAGCAAACGAGGAAAAAAATAACGTCGGAAAAAAAACAACGTCGATTGTTCCGCACCAGCGAAAACAATGTACTGGATTTACTGCCGGCACCAGCAAAATGGCAGCTAACGAACGAACAAAGGATGACCTTCAATCACTGAATTTTTACACACCGAACACCACTGTGAAATATAACGATCCGTTCCGTTCAAAGGTTGGGAGACGTATGAGCTTTCACTATTAGTACAGTTCTCGTTGGAAGACATAGATGAGGCGCTAGGAAGAACGAAGAAAAGTGTTAAACAAACAGTGAACAGTGATAGTGGCAGAAAAAGTGCAATTCCTAAAGGAACGAACCAAACATCTACGTCAACCGAAGCAGACATTCGAGGATTCGACGAGAATGGAAACCCAGTGATCCTCTCGGAAAGCACGAATCAATCACTCCACTCAGTCCCACAACAATCAAGCAGCAGAAACCTATCGGTAAATTCGTTAGCATCACTTCCGCTGCGCATGAACTCAACAATTCACTAAAGCGACAGGGGAGCAGAATCACTAGAATCACAACGCGCTAATCGAGGAAGAGGCTCGCGCGTTCTAAGTCCAGGAATAGTCTCAAACAACAGATACAGTGCACAGAAAAAGTTCAATCCGGGTGGTCGAGGATTCAGCAGTTTTCCACCACCGCCTTATGAACCACCAAGAATAGATGCGAGCGAAGCCGATGCAAGAGCGGATTACTACCAGCTTCGAGATGAATTATTACGTCAAATGAACCGGCAAGGACAGGAATACTTTCCTAGGCCGCCTTTAGAAGAAAGAAGGACGCTGACGGCGATTCACAATTGACCGTTCCGATACAAAGGCGAAAAGGATGGCTCATCGTTGAATACATTTCTGCAGCGGGTGGAAACATTTGCAGCATCAGAGGCTGTTACGGATGACATATTGCTGCAAAATGTAAAACATCTGATGATGGACGACGCCCTAAACTGGTACAGTAACATTTATGCGACGGGGGAGTTAGCAACTTGGGAAGAGTTCAAGCGTCTGATCAGGCACGAATTTCTGCCAGCTAGCTACACTTACATCCTTAGAGCAGAGGCCTACCATCGCTTGCAGGGTGAAGAGGAACCCTTTAACAAATTTTACCAGGACATCACCACACTTTTCC